>NW_026558935.1:0-102515 GCF_026930045.1 Uloborus diversus
GTTTTAAATAACGGTTAAAATGATCATTACAAAGGATTTGTGCATTTAAATTTGTTTTACAAATTGTAGTGTTTAAAATGTCTTTCGTACGAACTCACGGCTCAACACTGATTGATCAAATGCTCTGGATTTAAAGGTAAATTATCTGAGATTAGGCATATTTACTGGCTGTTTTTGAATGTTATGTGATTAATGCCCGAAGTTTCGACTGCTACTTCACATACAGGACCTTTCCATTAGGGATATATATATATATGAAATAGAAATTTTATCAAAACTGTGAAATTGAAAATGCTGAAGTTCTTTGTCTTCTTTGTTTTTGAACGAAAGTATATCATATCTGTGATTGTTGATACGAATATTTAGAGAATTCCTAGTTTGTCCAATTAACATAGATTTCAGGAAAGACATTTAATAAGATAAACAAGATGATGTTGCTTTCAAAAGTTACCCTCAAAATGAACACTAGCTTCAGTGTCAGCCAAAGATCAAATTTTACAACGATTATTTGTACATAAGCCCATAATAAAGAAAGAAGGTGCGGTAAGACAATTTATAGCAACAAGACAAGTACATCGTGGAATCGACGAAACCCGAAAATTAAAAGAACAGTATAGAAACAAAACAAACACCTAGTATGCAAATTAGATTATTTCACTTTTATTATTATTATTATATATATATATATATCAGGCTTGGAGTAATCGCCGATTACGTAATCGTAATCTGTCGATGGGATACTCCCGTAATCAAAATCATAATCAGGATTTTCATGCCTAATTGTAATCTAAGTAAAATAACCCATAATTTCCCCTTGTAATCGTGTAATCTTGACTTTCTAAAAGTGAAAAAAATTAAGCCGCCCTTTTACTAATGTATTGAAAGATAAAATAGTTCAATATGAACATAGAAAACGACTTCTTTCTTCAAACAACTATTCAGTGCTCGTCTCCACTCGTCCCTGTTTGCAAACGAGAGTCATAAATCGAGCCCTATCTTAAGTGTTTAGTACAATTAGTACCCTGTGGGTGTCTTTGACAGGAACGGAGGAACGTTTCAAGGCTTCTTGGAAATGTCTTCTCAAATCCTTACAATTGTTTATTCATCAGTTTCCCATTCATCTGTCAATGTTAGGCAATCAAGCGAAGTACATTGCCTCCTCAAAATCATATTTAGCAGAAAAAGTACAATGATATCAAAAGTACAACTAAGTTTCGCGCTACAAAAACTTTCGGTTCTTTTAATACTTTCATGAGAAAGTAGTGAATGACTGAAAAAAGATTGTCAAAAGAAAACTGAATTCGCATTTGTGTTTCAGTGATTCTTTAAACACTCTTGCCGTAACACGGCATGCTCCGAATATTCGATTGGCACTTGGTATACAAACATTGCAATTACATTGTTTGAAATCCATTACAAAAAAAAAAAAAAATTGCGACCCCTTGAAGTTCACTGCAACAAGATTTAACTATATATTTTTTAAATAACTAAGAAAACATTTTGTATTCAATGTTTATTTTAAATGTTGTTTTGTTTTGTGCAGCTTCCCAAAGGACGAAACCCACAAAAATTTATGGGTGAAAGCAGTTTGTCGTGAAAACTGGAAGCCTTCAGAATTCAGCAAAGCATTTTCCCGAAGATATGATTGATCGAACTTCTCTTTCGTGTGTGAGGTTACGAGAAAATGCTGTGGTCGATCTTTGCTTTTCCATCTCATCTTCAAAAGGTATTAAAATTTTGTTGTGTGAAATGCAGGATTCGTACACGTCCTTATTTGTACCTAACAAGTCCTTGTTTTAATGCACCATTACAAGAAAGTCCTTATTTTTATGCTCTTATTATTTAAAAAAAATCAAACTTGTTTTTCTAATAGAATTGCCGCAAAAGCCATCACACTATTGAGGAGCAAGCTGTGGTACTTAATTTTGAAACCAGAAAATGAAGGAAATGAAGACACTTGAAACTTAAAACAAATTTAACCTAAGACATTTGTCTCTTGGCTCTACATTTGTCACAAAATATTGACAAATGTAGAGCTGCACCGAATCTTGAATATTCAGTTAAAACTTTCCTGTTCATTCTTGAAAAATTTCAATAATATCCTGAACTCAACTGAAATTTCATGATGAGTCATAAATCTTGAAAACCAGTGATGGCAGCCCTATTTTTAATTTCTGATTTATAGAAGTAATTGAAAAGTATATATTTGTTGGCGCCAATGTATCACTTCCAACTAGAGATGTACCAAGTACATGGTAACTATGATGTACTCTGCCAAATTTTGATCAGGTACTGAGCCAATGTCGAGTAGTTGTAAAAAATTGAATATGCAGATTTTGCAATTAATACAAAAGTGCAAGCATAGAATATACTGCAATCATTTACAATTCAAATTTAAATTTTGAGAACGATGAAGTTTATTATGCTTCAATGGAGTAAATCTTATATTTTAATGCCCCAGAGTTGACAAAACTTATTTGTTATTAAAAATGGGGCAAAAAGGGTATGTACAGAAAATATGAAATTTTTATATTATTAAATGGATTTTTGCCACTAACAAAATTATTTTTCAGAAGCATAAAAATACCTATTCTTAAAATGTAAAACAACGCTAAAAGCACAAATGTATAGGAACGCTGCAGTCACATGTTTTGGCATTACAAGGTATACTTTTTTCAATGCACAAAATGTGAGCTTATGGATTTAAAGACATCCGACAAAAGTCAGGTTTTTCTACTTTCATTAGCTCATTTTATGCACTAAAAAAGATGTTCCTTGTAATATAGAAACACCTGTCTGCAGTGCTCCTGCACATTTGTGCTTTTGACATTGTTTCATTTGCTTTTAAAAATTATTTACGTTTGGTGGACTAAAAGTATAGATTGATATAATTTGTTTTAATTCTTTTGATTAATCCTACCTTTTATGTATTTGTTTATTTTTAATTAAAAAAATAACTTATTTGTAGGATTAATGACACAAATAAAATATTTTAAACAATGCATAATTAAATTTCAGTTTGAATTTTGATTTAAAAACTTGGACATGAAGGTCTATACTACTGTTCCAATGAGTTCAAAATTTGTCACGTGTGTCGGTGGTTCTTCTTAAAACATAATTGGAACTCGGTACACTCCGCCGAGTAGTGAAAGGCCGAGTACTCGGTACTTGGTCAAAGTGCTCCTCGGTACGTCTCTATTTCCAAATGATACCAGGGGTCTGTCCAGGATTTTTCACAGGGTCCGTTTTTTGTGAAAAATCAAATAATTTTGTGAAAAATGAATTAATTTTGTGAAAAATCAAATAATTTCGCAAAAAAAAATTTTTTTTTGTTAAAACGAAATTTTAGAATTTAGAGATGGCACAAACTGCATCAATTAAACTTAAAGTTGAGTGTTTTACTCTTCTATGTCGAAAAAAATCATTCGGGAGTGTTTATCTGATATTTGCCGGGGGGGGGGGGTGGCATCGCTCTCTCAAGTATCAATATTTATCTACCATTCTACATTATGTTAAATTATACTAGAAATATTTCTGTACAGTATTTAAAATAACTAACAAAAAAATAAATAAATAAAATAAAATTCAGAATAGGGTTCAGTATTTAACTTTTTGACCCAAGACACTCTTAAAAAACACAGAATTTCGTTTAAAACTTATAAATTTCGTGATTTTAACAAAAATAAAAAGATATTTTAATTGTTTACCTCTTAACAAAGCGTAATAAACATTAAAAATGCGAAAAATCGGATTCCCATAGTGGATGCAAAGAGATCGCAATTCTCAAAGTGAAGGCATCAAAAGTATAAAAACGGCTTGTAAAAGAAATATTTTTGATAAAATTATTTTAAAATTGCATTTTAGGTTCCTATGATAAACATTTCATTAATATCTGTTGACACAGTTGACGCAAAAAAAAAAAAAAAAAAATATATTCAGCATTTTAATTTTTGACTCATAACAGAAAATGGAATTTTGCTTTAAAAACTTGAAATGAGAGTTCGAACAGAAATAAAGAGACTTTTCATTTATTTGCATCCTAATAAAGCGAAGTTAGCTTGAAAAAACAACAAAATATGATTCTCATATCGGATATTAAAAGATTGCATTTTTCAAAATGTAGACATCTAAAGAAAAAAAAAACGGTAATTAAAAGAGTTTATTTAAAGTTAATTATCCTTATTAGCATCGAAAAATCAAAACCCATATAATTTTCACCCAAAGTAACAATTAAACATCGCACTGCACCGCAAATATTGACAAGCTGGTAAAATGATAAGAATATTTTCTAATCAAGTCATTATAAAGGTTCAATGCCAGACGCTAAGTGGTGATAATTTTGAAGTTGGTAACCCTATCTGAAGAGATATTTTTTCCCCACCCTTACTATCTATCCCTTTGCAGTTCTAAGTTCATTTCGCAGACACATATTATTATTGTTTATTAAATCATGAGCCGGGGGGGGGGGAGAAAAGTGCTTACCAATGCCTTTTCAGAAAAGTTTACAACAACACTGCTGCTAATTAGCTGTGATAAAACAAACAACCATTATATTTATTTGGCAGTAGCAATTACTTATCACTTGCAGGAGCATAGCATCGCAAAAGTGCCGATTTCTTTTTTTTTTTCAAAATTAGCCGATTTAGTATAAGCTGATCCCTCTAATTTGACTTCAAAAAAGGCTCCAAAAATTATCGGTTTATACACAGAAATATGGTTTATACACAGAAATATGCGTTATTTTGCTTTTGCTCTTTCAATAAACAATTTGTGAAAGATCCGATCTTGTTTATCAGAATTTTGTGAAGGGTCCGTTTTGTTTGATCGACATTTTGTGAAAGGTCCGTTTTGTTTGATCGGAATTTTGTGAAAGGTCCGTTTTGGTTGATCGGAATTTTGTGAAGGGTCCGTTAACAGACCCAAATATCCTCTGGCCAGACCCCTGGATACTGTTGGCATTTTTCAAGACCCTGGATTTTGATTTAAGGAATTGTGTACAAATCCTGGAATTGTTATTTTATTAACTTAGTTTTAGTTGTTTGTCAGTTACGGAGCTATCATTATGGGTGCACATTGTATAATCACAACATTTTGTAAGATTAAAATTTCCAATGTTCATGTTTCAGTATAGGTGAGGAACATTTTATATTTTACCAATGGTACGTGCACCGCGTTGCCTGTAGTAGAAAATTAAAAGTTCATTTTGTTAGCCTGTATATTTAGAAATAATGGATAGTAAATTTCTCGCCAATTTGCTTGCCCATGTTACGGTTCCACGTTATGATAATTTGGTAATTTACTCGTCCCTGATATGATAATTTGCTCGTTAATATGTTCTTAAAATTGGAACAGAACAAAATCGAATTTTCAAAAAAAATCGCTTTGTGGTGCACACCCCCTTGCTACAAACTAATTTTTTGTCAAATTTTATGAAAATCAGCCGAACGGTCTAGGTGCTATGCACGTCACAGAGATCCGGACATTCAGATATCCAGATAGAGGAACTTTCAGCTTTATTATTAGTAGGTAAAGAATAGTTGGATGTAGTCTTTCCTCCAGATAGAAAAAGATGCAGGGTGCTTAATTAGATCTTTAATTAGATTTGAAAATCTCACATTTACTTACACTCTTTCATGCACATTTGTGGAAACAGCGTCTGTGGAGTAATTATATAAAAAATTATTATATGAAAAGTTTTGTTTAAATTTAAATTTTGTATTTCATCATTTCTGTGAGTTATTGGGTTAATTACTTGATATCATTTATTTTACACTGAAATCAAATTGATTGGGATTTTGAGCACATACAATCCCTACCCTGCGACAAAGGTGTCCTGTTTGATGCTTGCTTAATTGAGAAGCCAATTTTTCATGAAAAATGACACCAGTTGGTAGAATATTCCATTATCTGGGAACGTGATGTCTAAAACAATGTGTGATAAATATCTTTAACCTAAATGGTTTGAAGCTAGCTCGGAGGAGCTTTAATGTTATTTTTCTCAAATAAATTATTTTCCTTTTTATATTTTTAGGTGACAAAAACTCGGAAGCCACCGATGCAAAGGGCCTTTGCTCCTCCCAACTCTGAGGCTGAAGTACAGTCAGCTACTCCTGAATTAGGGGTAGCCAACAGTTCTGAGGCCTACTACTGAATTAGAGTTAACCTTCAGTTCATCACAATCCCCTACCAAAGCAACATACAAGCGTAAAGTAGTGGAACTTAGTGAAATTATTGGAAAAATAGATAAAAAGCTTAAAGTTTTGCAACAAAAAGTCTGTCGCTTTGAGAAAAAAATAGATAGTTTGTCAGAGTTGCTTGCTGATCTTAAAGAGAGAAAGTTTTTAGATCATGATGCTTTCGACATATAGTCAACAGTTTCTGCTGTTAATAAAGAATTTATAAACCGCCAGCTGTCGACTGTAACCAAATGTCCTTTGCCTCAAAAGTACTCAGAGAAATTGAGATCATTCGCATTGAACCTAAGCTTTTACTCACCAAGGGCATACGAGTATGTGCGCTCTACATTTGGATTAGCTCTTCAACAGCAGAAAACTTTAAGTCGCTGGTACCAACACATCGACGCTGCAGCAGGTTTCACAAAAGAAGCAATTGATGCTTTATCATTGAAGATTAGAAATTCGCCTAATCCCTTGGTTTTTTCTATAATAATGGATGAAATGTCTATCCGCCAGCAAGCAGAATTTGATGGTAAACAAGTTCATGGCCTAATAAACTTAGGATTTGATGATAATGCTGATGATGGTCTGCCATTGGCTAAGGAAGCATTCGTTTTGCTCTTGGTATGCGTCAATAGTCATTTTAAGTTACCAATTGATTATTTTTTGACAGACAGATTGAGCTCCACCCAAAAACACATGCTCGTTAAACACTGCTTATCTCTTTTGCATGAAAACAGTCAATGTAGCGTCATTAACTTTTGATGGCCTCTCAACCAATTTCTCGATGGCAAAGCAACTGGGATGCAATTTTGATGATGTCAATTCATTGAAAACTTGTTTCCCTCATCCTAGTGACTCGGATAAACAAATAGCAGTTTTCCCAGATCAACCACATATGTTGAAGCTTGTAAGAAACACATTTGGGGAGAAAAAGAGTCTTTTCTCTACAGAGATTGACTGGAAATATGTGGAGGCACTCAATGATTTACAGGAAATTGAAGATCTCCACTTAGGAAATAAGTTGAGAGGAGGGCATATAGACTTTTCGAAACAGAAAATGAAAGTGAAGTTGGCGGCGCAGCTGTTTACTTCAAGCGTAGCTGATTCCATTGACTTTTGTAACAACAAACTTAAATTACAAGATTTTCAGGGGAGTGAAGCTACAACTGAATTTTTAAGAATAATTAATACTCTCTTTGACATTTTGAATCCTAGGTCAATACATCAGCAAGGCTATAAGAAGGCTGTTTCCAAAGAAAATTTAAATGAATACTTAAACTTCATGCAAAAAGCAAAATCACACATTCTTTCCCTGAAAGAAAGCCGTGCTGGTATCCCAATTTTGGAATTCAGAAGGAAAACTGGTTTCCTTGGTTTTCTAATATGTATTAACAGTTTTGAAGCTATTGTCAGAACATGGATTTCTACCGAGTGCCCCACTCTCTCGTACATTCCTATGTATAAGTTGAGTCAAGATCATGTGGAGCTGCTGTTTTCTGCTGTTAGGTTCCAGGGAGGCAGCAATGACAATCCGACTGCACGTCAGTTTCGTTTCTGCCTACTGGAAGTTACTTGTGAACACAGAAATAAAGTGTTCTGCAAATATTTCCGGGAACTGTGTTCCGCTTACAGACATAAAAATTTTAGCTGTGTCCAGTTCCAAGAAAGTGATTAACATTACTACCCCACAAACATCAATGGTGGAAGTTGATGAATCAGTTGATGAGCCAGATCTTCATGGGTGCCACTCTAAAAATACAGGACTGAAAAGCGCGTGGCTCCATTTCGCCACCAAAATGTTAGCGCTTAGTTTGTTTGATGTTTTAGACATATATAATGCTAATTTTTGATGCTGTAACTATATAGTAAAACCAAATTTTAAGATTAAGTAAAAATTCAAACCTAAATAAAAAATAACATATCATTTTCCAAGATTTTTAGGAGGTAAAAGTTGAAAAAAAAACCTAATAATAAAATACAAATAAAAAACTTACTATTTGTTACTGCAGAAAAAAAAGCTTCAGATTGTATAGTTCATATTTCATACAAAAAAAGTAATTAAAAAAAAATTCAGGTAGGAGATTCTTGGCTATAAGATGCATTGTGATAAAAACTTTTAACAAAACTTTCCAGATTAAGATAAGAATGGTTGAAATCAACAGATTGAGTATCTTAGTTATTTTTTGGGGAAAAAAAGCTTATCTTTTTAACTTTAGCAGATGGGCCGGTTTTTTGTCCTCAGAAGAATAAGACCTTTTTTGAGAGTGAGACATGGGTTAGAGACGTACCGAGTACTCGGTAACTATTCGGTACTCGGCCAATTTGCCGAGTACTCGGTACTCGGCCAAATTCTGATCAGATACTCGGCCAATTCCGAGTAGTTGCAAAAAATTGAATATTGTCCACGACAGATACTAAAATTTATAAAAAAAATAGCAAGCATTATATTCTACAATCATTTACAATTAAAATTCATAAATCAAATTAAAATTTTGAGAATAATGAAGTTTGTAATGCTTCAATGGAATAAATCTTTATTTTAATGTCCCCAAAGTTAATAAAACTTATTTATTAAAAATTATGCAAAAAAGGTAAGTATAGAAAATATGGAATTTTTATATTAAAAATAGATTTTTGCTACAAACAAAAATTAGTCATAAAAAATATAAAAATACCTTTGCTTAAAAAATAAATGGAAATAAAACAACGTTAAAAGCACAGTGCAGGAACACTGCAGGCACGTGTTTTGGCGTTACAAGGAATTTCTTTTTCAATGCACAAAATGGGAGCTCGTGAATTTAAATGCATCCGACAAGAGTCGGATTTTTTTGACGAATGTCCTTACATTCTTTAGCTCACATGTTATGCATTGAAAAAGACGTTCCTTGTAACGAAGAGGGGGCAGAAACAGGTGTCTGCAGTGTTTCTGCACATTTGTTTTATCTGCTTTTAAAAATTATTTATGTTTGGCGGACTAGAACTGTAATTGATTGGTATACAGTGAAACCCCTCTTATGCGGACAATTTTTAATTCCCTAGTTCCAATGCAAAAAACATCATAAAACCTGTGTCCTGCGAACACCTCTCTATTGCTGACAAAAAAAATTGTCCTGTTAGTGAACGCATTAGAGAGATTTTACTGTAATTTTTTTTTAATTCTAACTTGATTAATCATACCTGTTATTTATTTATTTTTAATTTTAAAAATATTTTTTTTGTAAAATTTGTGACTCAAACACAATTGTTTATACAATGAGTAATTAAATTTCAGGAGGAATTTAAGTTTTAAAAACTATTATATGGACAAGGAGGTCAATATTACTATTCCAATAGGTTCAAAATTCATCACATGTGTGTGGGTGGTTCTTCTTAAAACATAATTGGTACTTGGTAACTCGGCCGAGTACTCGGTAACTCGGTACTCGGCCGAGTAGTGAAAGGCCGAGTACTCGGTACTCGGCTACTCGGCCAAAGTGCTACTCGGTACGTCTCTAACATGGGTGCAAGTTTGGTGATGTGTTCAAGACGGAAAATATTTTCAGCTCCACCCCCCCCCCCCCTGTGTGCTTAAAGAAAAATTTATGTGTATAAATGTTGGAGATTTTAAATATGCCAGTTTTGGAATCTGTTTCATTTGAATTTTAAGCTTTTGATTTTTCTAACAACATGAACTTAGTTTAAATTGTAATATTTAAACGTTTTGATATCGTGATTCCAAAAAACCTAAAAACCACCAATAACGTGGGCTCTGCAACCTCTCCCCCAGAAAATTTTTTAAATTGAAGTACAAAAAACACAATGGTAGGCCATTTTGGTAAAGTTCAGGGAAAGGAGGGTTCAGGGACTCTTACATCAATTTTTTCAAACCGATAGTCCCAAAATCACAATATTGGGTGACCTTCAAAAATATTAGAAAAAGAGGGGGGGGGGTTGGACTCTGCCCGAAATTAAAGCTTTAAAAACGAAATTGTAGTTCATATTTCATAACGTTTATACGCTTATTGAATGCATTATCGAAGGGATGGAGTTAAGGAACTCTCCATCGGCAATATTTCGAAATTGAAGTTCCAAAAACGCAATTTTAGACGATGTTGGATAATGTTAGGGGTAAAAGCGTTCGGGGCTCCCCGCCGCTAGTTTTTTGCCGATCGTAAACATTTTATTGCAGCAATAAAATCGCTTGGGACATAAGATTTCACTTTTGCAACATAACTCAGTTATGATCGGAAAGTCTACCCAAGGTAGCTCCAACAAACCAGAAAAGAAGGAAAGGGTATGCGTGACTAATTATAATAAATTGGTGCCATTCCCCCACACAGTCTTCATTTGAAAAAGAATTCTTTTATAAGATAACAGGTGGTGAAATTAGCCACAAAAAAACCACTTCAGTGAAGTAGACACATTTTTTAAACAAGGTACTGTTTCCAATATTCATTAATTAAAAAAAGCAATAGGGGAACTGAATCCTCACCCCAGGGAGGGGCCCCGAATCACATCCCTCTTAAGGCACTCAAATATAGTCTAAAGTAGCGTTTTAAATATTTCAGCATCAAAAAATTTTCGTAAGAAAACTTCTGAACCCCTTTTTCTGAATTCACCACAAATATCCTAAATTTGAGTTCTAAGGCTTTAGTTTCTAAATTTGTTTTTAGGAACAGTACCCCCCCCCCCCCCCAGCTATAAAAATGACTTATGACCGCCTAAAAGTTTTAATACTTTAATTTTGGAAACTTTTTGAAAGAAGCTTCCTAATCCCTTCCCCCTTAAGTCATCCAAAGATAGTCCAAAATAGAGCTTTTAAAATTTCAGAAACGGAAATATTTCGGGCTGGGCGGCAAAATACCCCCTTCCCCCCTCTCTTTGTGGTTATTAAACGCAGTGTAAGTTTGTGTTCAAGATTTATTATTCTATTGTAAGAGCAACTCACCTCCTCACATCGCCAAAGTTTTAAGACTAATTTCGAAAATGTTCCAAGATAGCCCCCCCCCCCCCTCAATTCCCTAACTCTTAATTCACTCAAAAATGGCCAAAATAGCTTTTCAATATTTCAGCATGGAGAAATTTTCGGGGGAGAGAGCTCCCTACCCCCTACCCCGAATTTCGAGCTCTTTCCTCTAAGTTCACTAAATTTGACTTAAACTTGCGGTTCCCCCCCTGTTCATCACCGAAGTTTTAAGAGCTTAAGTTCTAAAATTTATTGAGAGAAAGTCTTTGAAGATTATCTAAAGCTAAGGTCTGAATGATTCAGCTTTGAATTTTTTTTTTTTTTTTTGGGGAAGGGGGACCCCGAACTGCAAGATGGTCTAAAGGTTCGCTTTTACGGCTCCAGTTTCAGAATTTTGCCTACTGAGAGCCCCCTCTTGACATTGCCAAAGACAGCCTAAAAGTTTTAAGACTTCAATTACAAACACTTTTCGGGAGAGGGGCCCAAATTCCCTTCCTATTAAGAAATTTAATTATAGCCTCAAATAGTTTTTAATACATCAGCTACAAAATATTTTTAGGTTAGAATACCAAAACCATCTCTCACCAATTCACCAAAGATTGCCTAAATTAGTGTTTTTAAAAAACTCCATTTTCCGATTTTTTTTAAACCTCCTCCTCTTCACTTTTACATCATTAAAGACAACCTAAACATTTTTGACTTTTAAATTTTTAACAGTTTTCAGAGGAAAAATCCCGAACCACTCGTAGCTTCAAAAATGACTTTCAATTCAGTTTTTCAATATTTCATTATAGAGCCCTTGATTAGCCCCTCCCCCTCTTAGATTGTCCAAAATGCAAACGTTTTAGGACCTCAGTATCGTGGGTTAATTTGCGAACTAACCCTCTTTGCAAGAGCAGCGTTTTTTCGTAAATTCGTGCTGCAGTTATTTTTCTCCTTTCTTTTTTCTCCTCCCCCCCCCCATATTTCCATTCTAGCGAGTGTTAGATTGAAAGACATTGGAATTTAGTGATTCCTCAAGTCTTAGATTATTTTATCAGAAACCTGTCAAAACTGCAGGAACTGTTGCCCTTCAGTGTTTCAAACCAGCTTGAAATTTCCCCCCGATTCTTTCCAAAATTCCCATTTTCATTAAAATCTTTAAAGTCCCTGATAGTTCCCATTTTGCTTAGTATGTGAACGCCTTTTCTGAGGCGTAAACATTTCATCTCGTCTGCAATCACTCTCAATCGGTGATTCAGATGCAACTCTGAGACATTTTTTGCAAAAAAAAAAAAAAAAATGCAAATGAAAAAAAAACCCCGAAAGGATGATTGAAAATACAAAGAGAAAAGGCTTAATTTTCAAATAGAGACGACAAATCAGGGAGAATAGTGAGCAACTCCGCGGTCTGCAATGCAATGAGTTGGAAATGAAAAGTTAAACGGCGCGAGTCTATAGCTGCTCCTCCAGAAGCACTACGTTGCAAATAAAACAAGTTCATGTCGGAAAATCGAGAGAATGTCGATGCAAATTCGTGATTATGAAACGGTACAGTAATATTAAAGCATATTTTTCAAACACTCAATTTTTCTTTTTTGAGTAAAAACTGAAGAAAAGTCATCGAATTTCTTTCCGTCCCGATCTCCGTCTCGAAAATTTTGTCCAAGACGGAAATCCGTCCTGAGACGGAAGGTCTTACACCCATGGAGTGAGAGATTCAAAAGTAAAGCTTTGTTTCATCTATAAAAATCATTTTGAACATGGAAAAAAAACCGATGACCGAAACTTTTGAAAAGACGGAATTCCGTCCCTTGGACGGAAGTGTGGCAGCCATGCAGATCTTCCATGTGTGTATTTAACGGAATACACCAATGATGTAATTCATTACATTGCTGGTTTTGTTGCAAAAAAATTAAGCAGCTCATTGAAATGCTCAGTATGCATAACTGCACTGTATGCTAATGTCATTCCAAAATCGTTATCACTAAACTCATATAAATCTAAGGGGAAGCTTATCTATCCATCGAATGATGTTTTCAGTATTTGCAAAGAGTGTGAGATTGTGTTTCGTCAGCACATTGTGCAAAATAAATTGAAAAGTCCAAAATTAATTATAATTCAAAAAGCACCTGAAGTTTTCAGAAGAATTCAATCCCGCCAATATTTTTCAGCTCTAAACCAACATCAGTTTGACACTCAGCCAATGGAGAACTATCTTATTCATCATATTTAAATATTTTTAAGTCTGCATATCTCATTACTGTAAAAATCTCACATTCAAAAAGCAATCTATTCCTCAGTTTTATAAACATATTATAAATTTTTAAGGTCAGTAATATTTTTTTTAATTAAATAAAATTCAAAATAAACAATAAAATCAATCAGTTTAAAATTAGTTTTATAATGTGCAGATGAAATGCAATCTGACATTCTGCACAAATATTAAACCTTTTGGAAGTATAAAAAAATAAATAAATAATGGTTATTAGAGATGCACCAAATACTGTATTTTACAGATTTGTTTAAGATAAGAAATATGTGGTTAAAAATTTTCAACTAATATTTGAATTTCATACTAATTTAAAATGGGAAATGCTTGTCTAATTTAGGATGCTTTCATGCATTTTCATTTACATCTTTAAATTATCCATATTAAATTTATATTATTTTAACTTTTTAAGACCGGGAAGGGGGGAATTTTTTACTACAGTTAAGTCCTGACTTTTTCGACCAAGCTATTTTGGAAATGGAATAGTCCACTCTGAGACCCCCATTGGCAGCATCTCGGTTCTTGTGTGCACTAATTGCAGGAGGCGTGGTAAGCTGTCACCTTAATCGCTGTCTCACTTCAGGCGAGTGGCCTTTTTCGCTATTTCCCTTGTCTAGTGTTTATCGCATATCTTTCTTGTTGGTTCAGCTGTCTGCAATCTATAGACACATGGCATGTTTTAAAATTATGAATAAAACATCTGAACCAGAAAAAAAATATTCAAAAATCAAAAGCAATGAAGAATTTCAAAAGGAAAAAAAAAAGAACAAGTCGCGTAAAAAGTTAGAACGAATATCAAAGTTTCTTCATTTCCCCTTCCTCCCGAAAAGCGGGCATCTTCACAAGTTATTAGCTATCAATCCTTGTAGTTGTATTGCCATTGGGAATTGTACATCACTGTCACTTGTTCCATCAGTTGAAAATACTTCGGTCGGAAGAAAGGATCTTTGAGGTGGTCTCACAGCGTGACCTTCCATCAGTACCTGCCCATATTGCTAATTAGTTCGTTTTTTTGTTTTAGATATCATATTCAGCCAACAGCGCAAAATGCCTAACCTTTCTAGTAGCTTTAGTTTTTGGAAACATTTCCCCCCGATTTCGATTAAAAAAGTTTGAGCATAGCCAATAACTTTTATTCTTCTGCAGAATAAATAAATTACAAAACATATGGTTATTTTTAATACGTGTTTTCCTTTTTTATAAAGTTATTGAAAAAGGCTACAATAAAATTATATAACATTCTTTTTTTAGATTTTTAAGAGACATATTTCAGAATTACAGAAAATCAGAAAATATATCTCTGTACATGTGTTTAAATCTACCTATGTCTGAATATATCTATCTATCTATATCTCTATATTTTTCTAATTTCTTTAAGAAAAGGTAAACATTGCCAACGTCATAGCTCAACTTATTACAACCCCACTATACATAGCATGACACACAACTCTTTTTTTTTTAGTTAAACCTCATCTTTAACTGAACTCTTCCTGAAATTTTCATTGTTAGAGATTTGTTACGATTGTCGCGAGACAGACAAACACAGAACTTCTTATCTCATTATTTTAATGTATATAAAGATAGATATGTATGCATAAAAATATTGCTTTGAGCGTGAGTGACCTGTTGTTCAGAAGAAAATTTTGTGCTTGCATTTTTAGAAGTGCAAATTTTTAATGTATAACTTTAATCAGAATTTTGAGCTTGAAAGGAAAAGTAATCCTTCGCTAGATTAAATATTTTATAAGATGATAACACAATTCTTTTTTTCTCCCATTCTGGGAGAATAGTTGCCAAGGCATTTTCTTTAGTCACCACAGCGACCTGAAATTTGGAGTTGGTCGGACCATGCTTAAATAATATACATATTATGTGTGCCTATATGTAGTTATTATCTCTTGATGTAATTATGACCTCTTATCTCATTTTTTGTTGCGCTACTGTTTGAGTAACAGTTGTGTGTGATGAGTGGGGGAGGGGAGGCAGTTTATTTTCAAGCACCCATTCAAGCTCTTAACAGATGTTTAGACGCCTTTTTAGTTTGATTTGCTAAGCGTTGCTTTTGAGATTCTAAAACTGGAAAGAAATAAGATTTGAGGCTGAAAATAAAAATAATGAAAAAAAAAGTTAACAGATGGCAAAATTTTACAAATAGTAGTTGCATACACGTGTTTCGAAGTTCCTTGTAACCCCGAAGCATGTATATGCAATTATTTGTAAATTGTGTGCTTTATCAACATAGTTTTGTATTATTTTTACCAATAATAATAATTCGTACATAAATTTATAAAACCCAAAATACCATCTGTTTCTAAAAACTGGTATAAAATGGTGAGAATTAAAAGTGGAGGAAAATAAAACGCAATTGTACAGCGAATTCGTCTTTTCTCATTTTTTGAGGATACCATGTGACCACAAGTCATTAGCAGCTCTCCATTCATGCAATCGTCGCTGCCACTTGCTAAATGACTATTGGCAAGAAGAAAGGAACTTCCTTGGGGTGGTCTCCCAGTAGGTGTCCCTTTCTGCCCACTACTCCCGTGTTCGTTTAAGTGAGCCGTATTCGGGCGGTCTCGGATCTAAGCTACAAAGCCGTTTTTGGGCGGACTCTGTCTTGAGGAGTTCAAGCAGGGTTTGTGATGTTTTTTTTTTTTTTTGAAATTTTTTTATTTAAATCATATTTTTTAATTTATGTTCAAAAATTTGCAGATATTACTTACTTTACATCTATAAACATAGTATATTTTGTACAATAGATGAATCCACTCAGCTTACTTTTAAAATTAAGATAAGTTCAGTAAATTTTTAAGATTTATAAATGCTTGAATAAGATATGATTTTTTTTTTTTTTTATGCTTTGCTTAAAGATAAAGTTGCCATCATTGTGTAACCAAACCAAAAATTCAGTTTGTCTGCCAATATGCATTATACTGAATACCAACCAAATATTCTGTGCATCTCTGATAATAATAAAGAAAGAATCTATCATCAAAATTCAAAGAACTGGATCGATAGGATTTTAAGTTGTTTTTAATTTCATGCAATTTAACATTTGTTTGCGTGGAATTCCCTTTAAAAAAATTCTATAGATTGTTATTTTTTTAAATTCCTATTCTAGTAATTTTATCAAAATTAGTTTTTTCATTCATGTTAATTCCTTTAATTATCTGTTTTGAATTCAAGCTGCTATTTTTCAGTGTGGTGTATTCTAATTTTGTAATCTGGACATGGGCTTCAAAGTTTCATTTCTTTAAAGAGTTTTTTTTTTTTTTTTTTTAATCCTTATTCTGGCAATTTTATCAAAATTGGTTTTTTATTTATTTTGTTCCTTTATTTATCGTTGTTGAATTCCAGCTGCTATTTTTCATTGTGCTGCATTCTAATTTTATAATATGGACATGGCTGCAAAGTTTCAATAATTTTGTAATCTTATGTATGAGAAAATCATAGTTTTATTAATAAAATTATGTTAAAATCAGTTGATCATTTGTTTGTCTCTCTTTATTTAAGTGAAGTTTTAAAACTTCAAAATGAAAACCTTAAAACGAAACCATATTATTACTTATAGCTGAAATTTGGAATTTTAGGTCAGGGTACTTCGTAAGAAAAAATTTTTTATTCAAATATACATTGAAAATTTTCAAAAATATTATGTTTTTTTTTTTCTTTCTGCAGATGAAGATACTATAATGTCAAAGTAGACTTGCATATGAAATCTTTAAAAAAAAAATTTTCTTAAAACTTTCTTCTTGGTAACTTTTATGTTTCTAAAAAATTGACTTGTTTTAGGGCCTAGTTTCATAATTTCTTTTAAAATGTACCTGATATTCAATTTAATTCAGGAGGTTTAAAAAAGTTTTCTAGTAAGTTTCCTATTACCTTTGATTTTACATCTAACAAAATGTCTTTTAAAGACTTTCACTGGTAATTTTGTATTACACTAACAGAACTGTTAATGTGTTAGGATATACTCCTATACCTTTAAACAAAAGCATTTCTGTTAATTCTTTGGAAATTTAAAGCTTAAAATATAATTGTGTTGGGCATTATCTTTTAATTTCCTAGGTAGGCAATAAATACTTAATCAATTAAAGTGAGAAAAGTAAAACGCGCGAAATTTTCCGCCCGCATGATGACAGAGTTTTTCTGTCCTCTCTCACCAACCAATGTGGCCACCTCTGTCATACAGTTACTTCAAACGCGACAATGGGAGTAGATGCGGTATGTTCCCTCCTGTATTCCTACTTCCATGGAGTGACACAGTTTTGGTTTATTGACAACATACATTTCAAGTTCGTGTACCTCGGTCAGACGAGACCCGTTTATGATCTCACATCCAATATGACAAATAGCACAATAAAGGGACATAGTGTAGGACAGAATAAACAGCACACAAAAGAAAGTTACAACCAGGGCAATGGGCGGGAATCGAACCCACCACCTCGGGATAACAACAATGACGCGCCAACCAACTGCGCTACCGAGGCCCTCAAGAGAACTATTTCGAGACAATTATCAAGGAAGTTGTCAAACATCAATTGCTCAGTAGTTTGAAATTTTAAATTAACTTGTGTGTAATAAGTTGGGAGATGCTGAATGAAAATTGTACACTTTATAACTGGATATTTTTGCACAGTTGCTTATTAGGGGATTGAGATAAAGTAAGTGCAGTTTTTTAAATAATTTTTTCACACCCCCATTTTATGAATAACCACGATTTAACGCATAAAAAATTTGGTCCCAATGAATTTGTTAAATTGGAGTTCAATTGTAGTAAATGCATCTTCAAATACTTTTTTTTTCTTTTGTCATTATACAAGGTTGAGTCAAAAGTTTTTTTTTGTATTTTCACATACGAAAGAAATGTTAAAATTTATTGAGTACTTAATTCATAACAGACAATGCATTTAAATAAAATCATTACATGCAGTAAACTATACCACACACATCAAATTTTTTATAGGATTCATGGCTACCAACTACAATCTTAAAGCATTACCACATCAAGAATATAAAAATGCTTTTTTTTTTTCCACTAATTTTGCCAAGTACAAAGAAGCACCATTTGGTCGAAACTTAAATGCAATTGCAGCGGATTAAAACAATTTCCAACAAAAATCAAGTTTTTGAGTGCACTTTGCTTCACCAGTTGCACCTTTTCAGCACTACGCATCATAGAAATTCTAAAAAAGTTTTTTTTTCAGCCACCCTAATGTATGTTCATAACATTTTTTCATTAAAAGATTTATGATTTTGAAAAAAAATTGCAATTCAAGTAATAATGTGGCAAAATAAAAAGCGCTGCTTTTGCATTGATTTCATAAACCATGTTTGGTAACTCAATAGAAAAACAAAAATTTTACACGAACATAACAGAAATCAAATGTCTGCACAATAAATTTTAACAAGTGCTTTTGCCAGCTAAATCTACAATAGAGGACAAAATTGCCTAAAAATGGAAAATTTGGATATACTGCCTTTTTCCCTCCCACAGAACATTTTATGATTCTAAAGGCGAGAGCAGTGATTAGTAAAAGCTAATCCATAGAAATAAATCTAAACTTGCATACATTATCCACGTACTAATCTGCACATGACACAAACATTTCATGATTCTTAAGGCGAGAACAGTGATAAGTAAAAACTAATCCTCAGTAAAAAATCTAAACTTGCATAAATTATTCACGTCACTAATCTGCACATGACACTTGCCCCATTTGATAGTCATTCTGTGTTGTGTAAAAAAAAAAAAAAAAAAAATTAAGTTTTCTGAACGTTCCGTTCATAGTCGCTGCGGAAAGTTGCTTAGGGAGAGCAAACCATCAGATGCGTCACGTGTCTGCGAAGACCAATCAGCTGGCGCTACTTTCATGCTAGACTAACACAGGGATTCAAGTGAAACACGGCCGATCGCAATGTACCGATGCGATCGCTATTTCCCCAATTTGAATTCAAGTGTAACATTGCGATTGTCTTCAGTCCCGATTCCCTCGCAAAATTTGCAATTGCTCTCGAGCTCTTGTAAGTCTGGAAAATATCTCGCAAGTGCAGAAAAACATCAATGGCGTCTGTTTTGAATGCAAAGTTGATTTTAGAATTAATGGAATGTTATTGTTGAAAATTTTCAATTCTAAATTGGCAACTCAATGCAAGACTCGTTTTTTGTTTATCATAGCATTTTTGCAGTAGCCTTCATTTTACATTGGAAGTAAAATTGGTTTTATTTACTTAAAATATGCGATACTTCTTCAATTTAACATTGTTTTCATCCACAAATGCAGTACTTATTTTAATTATGACTTAATACTTGATGGCATAATATTCTGCACAGTCATTATACTACTTCGTCGTTTTGAAGAAATCGACGGAATTTTTTTCCGGCTGAACAACAATACAAGTTGAATTACGACTGTGATGAGAAATTATAATTAAATTCTCTTCATTGTTGTAATTTTACTAGTTAGTACTATACTAGTTGAGAAAGAAAAAGAAAAGGGATTGTTGAAAGTGAGTAAATTTGTTTAATGTTCACTATCTTACTAATATAAAATCTCAATTCTAGGCTAGTATTTTTCAATTATTTGCTAAAATTGCATTTACTTGCGCATTATGGTACAATAAACAAAATGCATCAAACTTAGCTACATGGCCCCGGCATAAGTTCCTACTATGACATGCATTGTACTCCCATTAAAAGGTAAATTGTGAAAGTCTGAAAACTAGGTAAATGTCGACACTAGTCAGTGCATATCAACATACACATACCAAAGGCATCGGTGATATACTTAATATTTCTGGTGAATCGTCAGTAAAAGTCGACATTCTTTAATTTTGGTGTTTTGCAGTAACATATATGTACTGCATATCCATGAAAAAAAAAGTAATTGGCAGAAACATTTCGCTGTAAATAAATGAAGATTCAAATCCCGTTGTTTTTTTTTTCTAATGAGGAAAAAAATAATGGCAATACTTCACAAAGGTGCATATGCAAAACGTAGTCAGACAAGGGGGGCAAATTTCGAATTCAGTCGTTTAATACTGGTTTGGGAGGGGGTGATAGTGAAAAGCGAGCAGTGCCAGATGTTTAATTTTTCTGTTATTTTTATATGTCTGTGGCAAATGTTAAAACTGATGCCCTCACTAGTGATGGGCATTATCGAGACCTTTTGATAATCAATATCTTTCCAAATCGAGTACTTGAGCGATTCATAAACCAGATCTTTTGAAATCGAGAACTCCAGCTGAGTCAATCAATAACCAAGAATTCGTGACAATAAGAGTTCTCAAGTGATTCGATTATGCCCATCACTACTCCTTACCCGTCTACCTTCAAGGTTTTATATCAAGTTTGAACAAATTTGAAGAAAATAATTATGGTGAATTTTGCCGCCTTTCAGAAGTTGCCGCCTGTAGCAAGGGCTTGCTCCCATATATGTAGTACAGTCCAACTCACTAAAAACAAGCGCAAAGAGACTGCAGCATTTGCTTGTTATATATACCAGAGTGCTCGTAAAAAAAAAGGGTTTGTGGAAAAAATCATGAAAATTTATACATACTGAGGTATTTTTATATTTCAATATAACACCAAAGTTAGCTATTTTCTTTGAACTGTCTTATTTCTCTCTTTCTTGTTATTTTTTCAAGGATTTCATGATATGAAGAACATCGCCAATGGCATCTGCGGCTTAAAATAGTTTGAATTTTTTCTGCACTTTAGAAACTATTGAATACTGTAAGCCCTGCTTAATCGGGTAACGGATAAACGAATAACCCGTTTATACGAATAAAACCTCCTGGAACCGAATATTTCCCCATAGATGCAATACTAAAGATCCCCGCTTAATCGAATAATTTCCCCGGATAATCGAAAAAATATTAATCAGCTTTCACAAACAATTTTGATGAGAAACATTTTTGAATTCATTAGAAAAAAATTAAGTAAGAACACTTATTGTTTGCATTCGACGAACCTCACTGGTCGAACCGGTGAGTAACAGGTTACTAACCGTAACGTTCTATCATCTTTCGGTTACCATTTTAAGCTGTTGATTGGTTGATTAAAGCACATGATCGGTTAACTGGTTGAGCCGGTTGCAAGAAAGCATCGAGTTAAACTATAAAGTAATATTTATTGCCAACTATCTTTACATTAAGAAAAATAGCGCAGTCGATAACCTGATTAAATAACACAAATAAATATCGTACACAATTTAGACGATGATAAATTGACAAATATTTAAAGTAAGATATGGTAGACAAGGAGGGGGGAAAAGGGTGTCAGGAAAGTGTTCCCAAAAGATCTTGAGCGAGCAATCGCCTATTAATGGAATTTTTCAAAAAACAATGTTGTTCTGAAAAAAAAAAGTGCCAAAAATAAAGATTTCATTACTGAAGTTGTAAGCTACTTTTCATAATTTTCATACGTGCTTGTAATATACTTGTTTATATAAGAAATTATTTTGTTGTTTATTTAGCTTATTTCTAAAACTTAAGAAATAACACTAATTATTTCCCTTAAAAACTTGTTTTTTTATTATTATGTTTTAAGACAAGTTGCAAATTTAAAAAGATAAATAAAATTTCCCCGCTTAATCAAATAATATTTCTTGGAACCGACGATATTCGATTAAGCCAGTCTGACAGTATGTCCAAGGCTTAAGGCTTAGAGCTACAATATCCTTGGAAGTATATCTCGGAAATGATTTAACATTCGCTTCAACAATTTCCAAATCCTCCTAAACTCCACAAATTTTTTTTTAAAAGGCTGTTTTACTTTTTCTCAGGATTTATGTCTTTTTTTTTTTAAATTTAAAATGTTAATGAAATTTTTCGAGAAATAGAATAATGTTTTCTGCAGTGGAAATTGACAGAAATTTTATGACTGACAAAAATATTGCTCGCTTAAAGCGGGGTTTGCTCGATAAGGTGAGTTACGCTCTTATAGGCCAGCCATTGTACCAGCCAAAGCTTTTTGATTCCCTCGCTAAATCCAAGTTCTCGTTAAAACAGGGCTCGTTATAAGCAAATTCGACTGTATTAACCAGATACACTACAAGAAATGGTTCCGTAGGTAATTTAGACCTTTTAGGAAATAGGCAAGTGCTCGAACAAGATGCAGGCGCAGATCCACGGGAGGGGAACTGGGGGAACGTTCCCCCTCCAAAATCCCAAGTGTACCTAAAAAATTTCAAAAGAGAGTACGGGAAAATAATTCCATTTTTCAAAACTTGAACTATAAGAAAGGCGCAAGAAAAAGATTGGAGAGAATTGCAAAAGCGGATCAAAAGAGGAGAACTGGGGAATGTTCCCTTCTTCCCTGCATAAAAATAAATAAATAAATAAAGACAAACCTGTTTAAACTGCTTTTTGCATTTATTTGGTGAAGGATTGATCATTATATTTAAAGCTACTGCAATTCAGTGACGCTATTAGAGGTGGAGGCTGGAGGGGGGGGGGACACAGGGCGACAGAATCCGTGATCCCCCCAGAAGGCCGAGTAGAATGTTTTTGTAAAACATTTCCTATAATTAAAGAGAACAATAGAACGTACCTTGGAAACAGTCGCCTTTTTTAGTCGGTCTAAAAATAAGAAAGTCTTCATAATGTCGGAAGTCCGCTTCCTCTGCCAATACCTTTAAAGCGCGTCTCAAATCTTGTTTTCAGGACTTCAATTTTGAAAATTTTAAAGGGGAGAACTACCTAACACCTCGCATTCTAATAACATCGAGAATCGTTTAAAATTGCTTTTTTGGAGCTTCAATTTTGAAAAATTGCCAAACCCCTGATGTTACCAAATATGGTCTACAGTCATTTTTTTAAGATGTCGATAACGAAAAATTTCCGGACAAGGGTCTGAATGCTCCTGTAGAAATTCTGAACATTAAAAAATTAAGGTTTTGAGGCTTTAAGAAGCAGTAGATACGTTGTAAAACTCAATATTTATGGTTATTTTTTAATGAGTAATTTCATATAACTCCCCCACCCCCATAAACATACTTGCTAGAAAAGTTCCCCTCCCAAATCCTAAAAATCCCTCCTAAACTCCACAAATTTTTTAAAAAAGGCTGTGTCACTTTTTCTCCGGATTTATGTCTTTTTTTTTAAATTTAAAATGTTAATGAAATTTTTCGAGAAATAGAATAATGATTTCTGCAGTGGAAATTGACAGAAATTTTATGACTGACAAAAATATTGCTCGCTTGAAGCGGGGTTTGCTCGATAAGGTGAGTTACGCTCTTATAGGCTTAACATTGTACCAGCCAAAGCTTTTTGATTCCCTCGCTAAATCCAAGTTCTCGTTAAAACAGGGCTCGTTATAAGCAAATTCGACTGTATTAACCAGATACACTACAAGAAATGTTTCCGTAGGTAATTTAGACCTTTTAGTAAATAGACAAGTGCTCGAAAAAGATCAAGATGTGCAGAAACAACTTCTGCCGTAGCCTCTGATAGGATGGAAACAGCATTGTATCCTCGATGGCTATGTTTTTGCCCATTTACTTCAAAATTTGCACAGTCGGTGGCTGCAGCTGAGTTTTGCATCTAGTTATATTACAACATGCTTCCTTCGCCCTGGATCCGGCACTTGATGTACGAGAGAATAACCTGCAGTTGTACCAGACAGTCTGTTTATCACATCCAAAGACTGCAGTTTGGTTCTTATTAGAACTCATCAGTCTGGAATAGTGTGAACAACCGAGCTGGAGGCAGATATCAACTCATTGGAGCTGAGAACGCCAACAAACTGGTAGACAAAGTAAATTTATCTCACCAGTGAGTGTCCACAGCATGGTGCGGTTGACATGTGGCGGGTTATACAGCATGTAGCTCTGTAATACTACATGAAGTACATATGGCTGGTTTAAGGCCAATGTATGCCTTTACGTGCGGCAGTGATGGGAAAATTGTATTACAGCAATGCATTTGAATTTTTAAATCTCAGACTTGTTTACGCAGGGCCAAGGAGAGACCATTGCAGCCTAGTCGAAAACTAGGGGTCACAGGTCAGAGTTTTATGAGGAGAGTGGGGGCTGGGGACCAAACTAACAACAGGTTCGCGTTGGCTCTCAGCTGCCCTGCTTTTACCCCAAAAGCAAACCAATTTCCACTATTACTCCGTATCCCTGAAACAGCTATAGTCTAGAGGGAAAAAGATTCCAAATTCCTAGAATTTCAAAGCTTCCAACTTGTATCTCCTAACCTAAAATTGGCCTGACACTGCAAGCCCCGGTTATAAGTAAACCTTCACCTCCATATAAAAAATTTCTCGTTATGCTACAATGCCCAAAAACACCCCTTTGTGTCCATTTCCAGGGCTAGCAGGCCCCTTGTGAGCCAGCTTCAAAGTTTTTGCCTGGCACATGGCTGTCCAAAGAGAAGGATGAGCAGGGCATCTCCCCCGCCGGGTGGGAGTGAAGACATGACAGCGAGCTCTAAACTGAGCTTTAGCTGCATTAAAATGTATTCTTTTTACTTTTATTCAGTACTAGTGGTACCCACCCGGCTTTGCCTATAGTAGAAAATTAAAAGATCATTTGGTTCGCCTTTATATTTAAATAATGTATGGTGAATTTCTCGCCAATTCGCTTGCCCATGTTGCAGTTCCGCGTTATGATGATTTCGTAATTTACTATTCCACATAGTGATAATTTGATTTGAGAAATTTTCTGAAAATTCGAATAGAAAAAGAACAAAATTGAATTTTTTAAAAATCGCTTCGAGGTGCACACCCTCATGCTACAAACTTTGCTAAATTTCATGAAAATTGGCCAAATGGTCTAGGTGCTATGCGAGTCATAGAGATCCAGACAGAGAGACTTTCAGCTTTATTATTAGTACAGATTTAATTTAAAATACTAACACATTCCTATCTTTTTTAATAAAAGGAAAGATAACATGGTCAGTCTCTTTGGACGGCCCTGCCCCTGCTTTCCTACCCTCTGTGCGGCCTTGGTCAGACCCGGATCTACATACTCGCAGACCCTGCAGTGTGTTGACTTAGAAATTTAGTAGGCAGTTAGCCGCCGTGCTGATTTTTGGCAGGGAGCCTCAAAATTGATAGATTCGGGCCCGGCCCTGGTCATACTGTGTTCTTTCATTGTTCGTATTACAGTACATGTAGGTGTAATTAGTTTTATAATTTTGTATTTGAATAAAATTTCTTTTTTGAAGCTACACTTATTTCAGGGTAACAAGAAATTAGTTTATATTTTACTGATGAAAAAACAACTGACTTCCCTTAATAACAAAGAAGATATACTGCAATCACACCTGTTTAAAAGAAATCAAAGAGACCTATTATGATCTAGATGAACTAAAATAAGTAAAATACAGTAAAATGTGTTTAGTTGAAGTAAAAAGAACTTATCTCTGCACAATGTGTATCAGCATTTCAAAACTCGATGTATCTTATCAATGTGATTATTTGTAACTATTCTAGAAATTGGCTCCAACTTTTGAATTTAAACTTGTACATAACCCAAACTATTAACAAAAACTCTCATTTTGCTTCATAAGTAAACATATTTTTACTTACTACTTGTGCAAATGTATTCAACGTAGGGAAACAAACATGTTCAAATCAAACAGATATTACAATAGGCAGTTTAAATTCAAAATTCTCTAAGTATTATTCAATTGTCGTTGTGTGAAGATTATTTGCAAATCTTTGATCCTCATCAGATTCATTCTCATCGGATGATTATCAAATCGTAATTTTCCTTTAAACATCATGCGTTTTATTCAAAACAAATACAATATGCATGTGGAACATATAAAGCATTTCTTAAACGGCAACATTTTTTATCCAGTTTGCTTTCTTTTCTAACTGTAGAACTGAAAGTTGAAAAAAAAATAGCACGGAACATATCCATTACGCGAGTGAACATGAATTCAACATCAAAACAAATATTGCATCACGATTTTAACCATCTCAAACCCAGGGAGCACAAACCTAATTCTCTCATTGGTTGACATCAGTTAATCGCTCCAAGTACATGCGATTATCATCGACCAGTAGCTCCTACCCCGACTTCTCACTTGCGATTGTCCAAATTGTTTCACTTGAATTCGACTGCCAACAGCGATTGCAAATCTCGGCGATTGCGATTGTCTTTTTTGCGATTGTGTGTGTTTCACTTGAATCCGGCCCTAAAATCAGCCTCCGATATAAAATTTCGCGCATCGACCGCTAGAGAGCATGGAGTCTATGAAGAGCAACCGCAAGCATTTCCGAACGCTGGTCGGTGGCACCAGAAATAAGCTGATTGCGTTTCCGAACGCTTGTGGTGCGACCGCGGCGAGTTTCCGAACCTACCCTCAGGGCCGATCCTAGGGTGTCTGTCGGCCGCCCGTGTGCAAAGACCTAATGTGCCGCCCCTCAAGAGTAATTTGCACATTTTGACTAATCTTTGACGTCCATATAAATATTCTTCAAATTTCTATATCAAGTTCTAATTTAAAAAATATATATATATATATATATTTATATATATATATATATATATATATATATATATATATATATATATATATATATATAGTTATAAAAAGGAAGAAAAGTTTTATACAGTAGACCCTCGTTTTACGCGGGGGCTACGTTCCACGAAAATGCCGTGTAAATCGAAACCGCTTAAACTGAGACCTAATACTAGTGTTAAAATAGGGGTTTGGTAGCGTAGATGACAAAATACTTCATTCTAGTGATGACTGTTTGTGTAATAAGTTTAATGTGTACTTATCAGTGGCGTACCGAAGGGGGGGGCGGAGGGGGCGGTCCGTCCCAGGCCCCGCTTTGACATAGGCCCCCAAATCTCAATTTTTGGTTTTCACCAATATTGTCGCATATCTTGGTTTGAATGCTTAAACAAGTTGAAATCATAATTTTTTTAAAGACCAAATATTTGTTCAGGGATACAATCAATACCTTTTCGGGATCAATGGAGTGTTTATGATACCCAGGCCCCGCTTTGACATAGGCCCCAAAATTTTAATTCGTTTTCTTTTTCGCCAGACGTGCCTTATGTCATGGTTTAGATAAATAAAAAGTTGACTTTTCATGTAGAATGAATATTTTCTCAGTGACTCTTCCTTAAACAAAGAGAGGGCAAATTATGTCCCACAGGCCCCGCTTTGTCATAAGCCCCGAAATTGTATCTTATTTTTTCCAGTAGATCTGTCATATACATCATGATTACAAATATTAATCAGTTACCTATATATGCGAGTATATATCATAAATTTTGTTAAATATGACTTTTTTTCATAGTGACCCGTCCTAGTGTACAAAGGCACATGAGCGCTTGGGCCACGAATTTAATGGGGGCCCCAAACTTTTAAATTAACTAAACCTATAAAAAGCATTTGCTTTTATTTTGTTAAGTGCTTTCAGCAAAGTTTTATGCATTTTTTTTTTCGAACAATTAAATAAAAAAAACTAATGCATAACAGATGCACGTTTATAATTTTTGATCATTACAGTATACAGCTAAAATATCTGTTTTATGTTTTGTTTTGTGTATTAAGACTACGATGGTCTAGTCTTAATTCATACACTATTTTTGAAACCAAATTCAAACATATAACCAAGAAAATCCATTCCTAAATGAGAAGTTGTCTATCCTTTGTGGTGTTGGAAAAATCAGTCAGATAAATTTTTCTTTTTATCGGACCCCTTCTGACTCAAGCAAAGGAGACTTCCTTTTTCTATGCCCCTTTCGGCAGCGTAAAACTGTTTAATTGGTCAATCCTTCGGGACTTTTGACCTTGACTGAATAATACCTCCTCCCATCCATTCTATACTCGATTGCAAGCTTACTTGACTAGGGAGAAATGAGCTGCGGCCAAGCAAAAGAAATAGTTCCTAGCCCCATGGGCGGATTTATGGGGGGGGGGGGGCAAAGAGGGGCAATGCCTCCCCAGTTTGGGAGGACTTTATGTAGTAACAACATATCTTCCAAAAAAATTTTTAAAAAATATTACTTTTTTTTTCTTTGTTGAATAGTTCAGAAGGGCATGGGTGGATTTATAGGGGGGGGGGGCATAGAGGGCAATGCTCGACAGTTTTGGGAGGACTTCATATAGTAACATTACATCTTCCAAAACCTTAAAACTAAAAAAAAAAAAAAAATTTAATAGTCAATGAAAATGAAGAGGTTCGCGAATGTCCTTTTCTGATGGGAGAAATAAAAATATAAAAAAGAACATTAAATACAAACAGTACAGCTGTCACTGGGGTGCTGAAAATATGTCTTAATTCACAATTTGACTGAAAATCATTTGGGCAAGTATATAAATGGAACTATAGGCTAAACGAGCTATGCATTCAGCTGCAACACTTATAATAATTGATGATTATTTTTACAAATTAGAACCTAAAACAAAGGAAACCCTCCTCCCCCATTTGCGCTAACAGAACGATCTACTCTTTAAAATTTGTTTTCTTTCTTTTCAGAATGTTTATTTTCAATTTGCGTGATTTCAAAAACTAGATATTTTGTGTTGTTACAGACGAAAGATTTTGAAGAACCTTCTGAATTCACACGTTCAGATTGGTAAAACTGTAAAAACCCTTTAACTGTAAAAACTGACGAATTTTCGTAAAAATTACAAAAATCTGCAGGCAAGAGTGAATTACATACAGGGAAAGATTTGCCTATAAGATAAACAAGCTATAGCTTAGGGTCACTACTTTGAAGTGGGCCGGTAACTCGCAAAAAATGCATCATTCGCTCCTTAAAAAATGGAAAGTGCTTAAAAAGACTAATTTCAAGAGCTTGAAAGCTTTGAATATTTGGAAACGTGTGGCTACAAACCTTAAACTTTAAAATTTCTAACAAATGGTAGGGGAAGGAATGCCAAAATATGTCAAATTCAGCTCCTTGCTACATCCTGCATCAAAAAGGTAAAAATCATGGTTCTTATCCCAGGTAGCACAAACCATCGGATTTACGTTGGAGAAAGGTTGAAAATGCATCGCAATGGTTGGAAATATGTTTTGGTTAGATATTGTTTTTTTTTTTCATACGCTCATTCGATCATTCAAAGCATCGGAGGATGGTTTAAAACCAACCTATATCCGACTAAACGCATTCCCAACTTATTTCTAACCTTCAAACCTGTTTCACATTTATGCCCATTCATTGCAAGCTCGTTGCTGATTTGCGCGTTCTGCGAAGCGTGCGTAAATGCGTCCCATAAGCCCCTCCCCCCCCCGCCTCTGCAGTCTTGTTGAGACCCAGGATTTGAAAGGGGTGAGGGAGGAGTGCGCATAGCCATTTTCTTTTCATTCCAGGGTCACATACACATTCACACGTGTCGTACTTGCTCACTGCGAATGTTCAATCCTCGCAAGTTCAAGTCTTCCAAAGTAAATCAATTCATTTTTCCAACTGTTTTTCTTTCTTTCAATAAATTTTCTCTTTTTTTAACGGGGGGGGGGACTCCCGATTTGGGGGGTCTCCGATAAATCGAAATTCTTAAAAATTTTTGCGCATTCGAACTGTTTTTTTTCTTTTTGATAGATGCTTTAACTAGTTTTCTAGAGAATTTTGTGAATGCTTTGAATTTGTTTCAGAATTTCGTGTCGTTCCTTTGCTTAGCCTTGAAGGTAATTTTAAACGCACAATATTTAAAAACAGTTTGCTAGTCATACAAATTACACGTGCAATTTACCATAGAAATAAAATTGTGTCTTTGAATGAACTTTTCTCGTTGATGGATAAAATACATTAAAATTCCTTCCATAATAATAAAATGAAAAAAAAAAAAAAAAAATCAATGAACATGAACTTTTGAATGAAATGGGAGAGTATAATATAGTTCGGCAAAACAATAAAATAAGTACTTTACATGATATTCAAGTTTAACCTACGTCATTTTAATTGTTATGAAGATTTACTAACTGAACGTGTATGCGTATGATTTTTTTTTTTTTTTTTTTTAATTTTATTCTTATTTCAGGTCAAAGCAAAATTGAACCTTCAAACAAGCTAGGTTATTTTTCATGGCAGAATTTTAAAGTCAAAGATTTTATTCTGTCTTAAGAATAACCTTGCTGGTAATTAATATTTCCTGAAAAAGAAAAAAGAAACTAATGTATGCTTATGAAGATAATTTTCGAGTAATTATTCAGAAAAATAAAAGGTAAGAATTATAAATATCTTAATTTTTGTTCATATTTTATTGAAACGTTTGTAAATGATAGAGAAATGATAAATTGCATTTTTTTTTTTTTTTTTTTGTAGCATTTTTACTCTTTGAAACAATATATTAAAGTAATGAGTGAAAATAGTAAAAACTTTAAATGAAACAGGTTTGAGAACAATCAGAGGTAGCAATAAAGGTTATGATGTCACAAAGGGCAAAAAGTCACATAAATTATAGGTACTATACATGATGCAACTATTTATCTACTATATTTTAATTTATTTTAGCATATAAGAATTTTCATGCTTCAGCATATTTTTTTAATTTTTAGTATTTCTATTTCTACGCTTGTAAAATAATAATGATTTGATATATATTTGGTAAAGTATATTGATTTGATGAGGGGAAAATAATAAAAAATTCAAATGAAATAGGCTGGAAAGCAATCTGAGGTAGCACACTATTAAGGTTGCGCATATTAAATTTCAATAACATTGGGAAATAGTTACTTAAATGTTGATTTTTCATCAGAATAGCGTCGGAAAATAATCAGTCTAACGTTGCAGCTAACGTTGGAAAATTGTTGGATAAGCGTCGAAATTTATATTGGGATAATGTTAAGAAGTGTAGTTTAACTGTTGTAATTTACATTGGAATAACGTTTGGAATTGGTTGGTTCACCGTTGCATTTTACGTAGGAACAGCGCTGGAAAAATGTTGAGATAACGTTGGAAACCAATCGTTGGATAACCGTTTTCCGACGGTGCACTTTAACGTATGTTCTAACGTAAGAGGCCGACATAAGTCTAACGTAATAAGCTAACGTTGGCCGAATGTTCGTGTGCTAGCTGGGTAGCACCGCTGGTCACATGTAAGTATTGTAGAATATCTTTGTACATGTTAATATACAAATGTATTTTTCTTGTTAATATGCATTTGATAGAATTCCGATGGTAGCTGATTTAGAATTTATAGAACTATTATAAAGTTACTGTTTTTGCTCTAACGCGTTGTATTCTTGAAAGTCATTAAAACGTTAAATGCCAACATTTCGTATCAACCGGAGATTATCGTGGTGTGCGAGCAAGACAGAAAAAAGTCACTTAGTTTTTTTTTTTTTTGACAGATTGAAAGTAAACATTTTGAATCTCTAAATAAAAGTATGTCTTGCTGTTATATTTTTTGCGAAAAGGCATAGCAGATTGTTAATCTTTGAAAATACAATTACAATTTTGACAAGAATAAGTTTTCTTGACTACTTAGAAATCTGGAAACATTCATTACTCCTTTCGGGATTTCATTTATAATAAAAAATATAAATTATTTAATTTATTTCCTTAGGATCTCATCCAACAACTTATTTGAGATTATTGCAAGTTTCTTGTTAAAACATTTCGGGTAAAACGAATTGATTGATATGTTTAGCCTAAGTATAATGCTTATGCACTAAAAATCTATGTTGCTATTCCAATGAGTGAAAAATGCGGAAATCACCGGGGGGGGGGGGGGGTATACATCATCTGAGCAAAAAATTCTTCACGTGTATGTCAATGATTCTGTTTTTAATCACAGTAAATTGGTATGCGGTATCCTCCATCAGGTATATTATTCCAAGATAAAGTCAACCGGTTTTTAATGGTATTTTATTTGACTCATTCTGAAAAAAAAAAAAAAAAATTCTATTTTTCATGTATGCTTTTCCATGCCATGCCAGAATATGTACGAGGAGATGTGGAAGGAAATATCGAGCAGTATCAGCATCAAAAATTGGTGTTATATTCAAATCCACTAATTTCCTTGCTGGTACTTTTCGATTATTTTTATTCATCGGAAGGTGCAAATTTCAAGATAGATGCTTGAAAGGTAAGTTATCAAGCAAAAATTTCACTTAAAATATATTTAAATAATAATTACAAATTAAAAAAATAATAGTTTTTGAATGGTTAACTATTTTTATAATATATATTATTTTAAACATAGGATAGAAAAACGAGAATGAAATTTCAGTAAAATATGTAAAAATGAGAAACGAAAAAATAGCGCAACGAAAAATCAAGAACCGAAAGTTCTGTAAAGATACAGAAAATTTAAAAACGGAAAAATAGATGAACGAAAAATTTAAAAACGGAAAAATAGATCAACGGAAAGAAGAGAAATGGAATTTTCGTTAAATCACGGAAAATTTATAAATGGAAGAACAGAACTAAACGGAGAAATGAGAAATGGAACTTCTGTTAAGTCACGGAAAATAATTGAACGGAAACGTAATATTTACGGCAACTTTGCTGCCGGTACTTTATCCGTTATTTTCAGGAAATTTTTTTAACAGTGTAGTGCGATGTCAACCATCCATAGTCGTGTCGCTGACCTCCCCAGCTTGAAAGTCATACAAGCGTATTTGTTGCTGTTTAGGGGGTAAAAAACGGGACTACTTTGAGATACTGAAACTGGATGGACAACTCCCCCCAATGGGCGGATTTATGGGGGGCAGAGGGGGGCAATGCCCCCCCAGTTTTGGGAGGACTTTATGTAGTAACAACACATCTTCCAAAAATTAAAAATATATATATTGTAACGGATCCGCTGCGGCTTCCAACTTTCTCGAAAGTATGACACAGTTCTTGACTAAAAATACAGGAAATTTATTTACACTATGTACAGGAAAGAGCGTCAACAACTGCTAAATTAATCATCAGCAATTAAACCAATATCACTCAACACCGTAAACTCAAAGTTTACACACGTATTTACTTCCAAATACGAAAACAACACAGCGAAATGCCTCGCAATAAACAGAGCTAATACACTCTCAGTACAAATTCTCAATCGAAACTGAACTTTTTTATCACGTTGGACGCCTTTATAAACATCGAAAGAAATATCTCAAATATTCCAAACGCTTCGGGAAAATAGTAGACCGTTATCAAATTTTATCAATGAACAAAAAAAATAGGGGGGTTGTATACTTTAGCCATATGTATAGGGGTTGTATATTCATTAAGGGAAACTATTTACAGGTTACGTTACTACAATAATTACTATTTACAGGATTTGTAACATTGCCCCCTTCCCAAGGACTGCACGTCCCGGGCAGTACAATCCCCAGAAAGGGTGCCAAACTTCTATCACAAGTTTACAAACACACACATTAAATAATAACCAATAGTGCATAGGAAGCACAATAATAACAAGAAATATTACTAAACATTAAAAGCAAAAAAATTATCTACAACTTTTATGTTATCAACCATGGTTGTTTACGTAATACTCATGAACTATGGCCATAGTATGGAGCTAACCGATCATAATGTGCAACCCTAGGTTTTGCATTAGGTGATTTTTGGATCCTCACTACGACGTCATTCAGTCGGTTAAGGACTTTGTAGGGTCCATCCCAATGCGACTGTAATTTGGGTGAAAGACCTTTCCGTCGGATAGGATTCCATAACCAAACCTTGTCGCCTTCGTTGAATTCATGTAGACATTGTGTCGTATCGGGTCTTCATCTTCTCCGCCGCGATGTTGATTCGCTCTCGTGCGAAGTTATGAACGTCTTCCAACCGGGCCTGGAGATCCTGGATGTACTCCTCAGGCGATGAAGGCGCATCCGGAGGACGAACGAAGACGAGATCACAAGGTAGCCGAAGCTCTCGTCCGAAGAGCATCTGAGATGGGGCATATCCGGTAGTCTCGTGGACAGCACTGCGGTAGGCCAGCAGGAACAAAGGTAGCTTCTTGTCCCAATCCTGATGATTTCTGGAGACCATAAGTAAGAGATTATTCAGGATTGTGCGGTTAAATCTCTCCACCATGCCGTCCGATTGTGGGTGTAGTGGCGTTGTCCTAGTTTTCTCAATTCCGAAAATTTGACATAGGCCCTTAAACACAGCAGAGATGAAATTCCTCCCTTGATCGGAATGAATCTGCAAAAGTGTTCCATATCTCGAGATCCAATGTTGGACTAGAGTCTCTGCTACGGTGGTAGCTTCTTGATCTGGAATGGGATATGCTTCCAGCCATTTGGTGAAGTAGTCGATGGAAACAAGAATGTATTTGTTCCCATCAGCAGTTCTTGGTAGAGGACCCAGGATGTCGATCCCAATTCGTTCGAAAGGAGCTCCAACGTTGTACAGATGTAGCTTCCCTCTGCTTCTTTTCTTCGGTCCTTTACGAGCAGCACAGGCGTCACAAGAATGGCACCACTTCTCCACGTCATCCTTCGCCTTGCTAGAGAAGAAGCGCTCCCGAACTTTATTGAGGGTTTTCAAGACACCAAAATGTCCTCCAGTCGCACTACTATGTATTTCTTTTAGAACATCTGAAATCATTGATCGGGGAAGTAGTAACTGCCACCTAGATGTTTTGCCGTCATCAGATTCCCATTTTCGGTACAGTACGCCGTTCCGTAAATGGAGTGAGTTCCATAAAGCCCAGTATCTTTTTGTTGCTGGACTGAAGATTTAAACGTCCTGCCAGCTAGGGCGCCCGCCGACTGTCACTTTCCATGAACTCCAAAATTGGTTTTATGTCGGGGTCTTTAAGTTGATCTTTTCGAACTTGGTCATCACTCCATGGATCAGGTTCTGATGATGTTGGAGTCACTGTCACCTGATAGGCAGTAGGGCTAGTCGTTCCATACTGTTTCTCGAATCGGGAACAATAATTGCAGTTCTCAGGACAGGGTCTCCTTGATAAAGCGTCTGCATTACCGTGAGACAACCCTTTTCGGTGCTTGATCTCCATGTCATATTCCTGGAGCCGCTGTATCCACCTGGCTATCTGGCCTTCTGGATTCTTGAAGTTCAAAAGCCAAGTTAACAAGGCATGTCCGAAGCAGAAATTTTCGGCCGTAGAGGTAATGATGGAAGTGTTCTACAGCTTTCACTATGGCCAGTAACTCCTTTCTGGTGACGCAGTAATTTCGCTCCGACTTTGATAAGCATTTGCTCCAGTAAGCGATGACATGTTCATTTCCGTCAATTTCTTGGGATAAAACAGCTCCGATGCCCTCGTTGCTCGCATCAGTGTCCAGGATGAAGGATTTTTCAGGCTGAGGATAGGCGAGGATAGGCGTTGATGTTAAAGAGTCCTTCAGTCGTAGAAATGCATCTTCGCATTCCTTGGACCATTCAAACTTTTGCTTGCTCTCCGTCAGCTTATGCAAAGGTCGTGCAATGTTGGAAAAACCCTTTACAAACTTCCTGTAGTACGTGCAGAGCCCCAGGAAACATCGCAGCTGATGGATGTTTTCGGGACGACTCCAACTCTTGACCGCAGATACCTTTTCTGGATCGGTTTGTACACCTTCAGAAGAGATGATGTGACCAAGGTAGTTCACTTCCCGGCGGAACAAATTACATTTGGACGGGCTTAACTTCAGATTGGCTTCCTTAAGCTTTTGCAGCACCTTCCTAAGATTTGCCAGATGTTCTTCGAAACTGCGTCCCACGATGATGATATCGTCTAAGTAGACCAGACAGGATTCGTAGGAAAGTCCTCTTAACACTGTCTCCATAAGACGCTCGAACGTAGCTGGTGCATTGCAGAGGCCGAAGGGCATCACTTTAAACTGCCATAAGTCTTGTCCAGTTGTAAACGCTGTCTTCTCTCGGTCATCAGGGTGTATCTCAACCTGCCAGTAGCCGCTCTTCAAGTCCAGGGTCGAAAACCACTTGTGTCCGGAAAGAGTCTCCAAGGTGTCGTCTATCCGTGGAAGAGGGTAACTGTCTTTCTTGGTGATTTCATTCAGCCGCCGGTAATCGATACAAAATCTGGTGGAGCCATCTTTCTTTCGGACCAAGACGATGGGAGAGGCCCAAGGACTGGACGACGGTTCGATGACATCATTCTCCTGCATCTCTTTCAGGAGGGTCTCAACCTCTTCCTTCTTGGCGAACGGTAGTCGTCTTGGATGCTGTTTAATAGGGGGGTGTTCTCCAGTGTAGATCCTATGCTGCGTTAAATTCGTACGGCCAACATCCTCCGATGTAGATGAAAACAGATGCTTGAAATCGTCCACCAATTGTTCCGCAGCAGTTCTTTGATCTTTCGATAATGGCGCACTCCCAATTAACTTCGATATCAAGGACTCAGAAGACACAGTCTCGGGGGAATTGATTCTTCTAATGATGCAGTTTACTGGAGTAGAAGTTGCTAACACTTCACCTTTCCGGATATTCCTTGGCCTTTCACTCACGTTGGCGACTCTCACAGGAATTACATCCTTAGAAAGGTCCACAAGCGTAGATGCTACCAGCACTCCTTTTAGGCTATTGCTTAGGTTAGGGTATTCAATGAGTCCAAATCGAAAACTATTGGTTTCTTCAATGGAGCCAGGTATTAATGATTCTGACCTTGAGGGAATCGATAAATCTGTTTGGGCTATTATTTGATGAGCGGATTTTACATCATTTTCAACGTTGAAGATGGCTATGTCTTCTCTCATCGAGTGCAGTTCATTAGTCTTGAAGTCAAGGGTGAAGTCGTATTTCTTTAAAAAGTCCAATCCGAGAATGAAGGAGTCCGTGATAACAGCAACGAATGCCGTATGATGGTAGGTGGCATTTCCAAACACTATTTCCAAGTCCACTTTACCCTCAATCTCAATTTTGTCACCTGTCACAGTCTGGAGACTTACGCGTGGCGATGTCCACAACAGTTTCAATCCAAATTCACGAGCCACATCTGTCCTAACAATTATCACATTGGCTCCAGTGTCGACAATCAGTCTGCAGGGGTTCCCTTTTACATGTGCGTAAATGAAAAGTCCATTACTGCTACTAGAAGAGGAAATCTGCAGAGCTCTGGTGGTGGTAATTTCCTTCCCTCGCGTAGCTTGGCGAGCCTATAGTGCCTAGAAAGAATAGTGTGCCGATCAGCGCTTTTTCCCCTTCGATTCTTGAAGACAAAATGTATGAAAACCGCTAGAGGGCAGTGCGGTCAAGGTGTACGTTCAATTTCGCGGTGTTTACATTAGTAGACGCGGGATTTTGTTACAATTTAGTTCCGCGTTTCTCTTTTTTACCTTTATTTCGTGAATATTTCATGAAACAGCGTTTAAGGCTTTTAATGGAGGCATCAAAGTTTAATATTAGAAGAAGTAAAGCTTTATCTTGTTTCGTACCAGGGTGCAAAAGTGGATACAAAACATGCAAAGAAAAAGTTTCGCTTTTTAAAGCTCCAGCAGATGAAGAAAAACTAAAGAAGTGGAACTCGTTAATTCCAAGGTTAGATAAAGTTTTTGATAAATATTGCTCAATTTGTGCTCTGCATTTCGAAAAACATTTTATTGAAACGCATAATGAGCATATTATAAATGGTGAGGAAGTTTTGATTCCCCGGGGAAAACTTTTTCTAAAAAGACGAGGCAATTACGACAATTTTCCCAAATCTGCCAACATACTTTACTAAAAAAATACCAAAGCAAAGGTCCATCAGGAATTATGCAGTTAAGAAAAATGTTCCCTGTTTGAAAAAAATAAAACTTGATCTTTCCGCAGATGAAACTGAAATAACCACGTATAAATCTATTATAGATGAAATTGTTCATATTAATTTGCCTAACGAATATTGGGTTTGTATGAAATTTAAAAAATCTCCAAATACTGTAGTTTTTGTATATAATGAAAATTATGTGGAAAATAATATTGACGATAAAAAGATCATTATTGAAGTAGAAGAAAATTTACAAATCAATGCTACTATTTTGGTCAAAGATGTAAAAGTAGATTATCCTGTTCTTCGGCTCAGACTGAGAAGCCCTGATAATTTTAATTAGCTTCAAGAATTTAGAAGCAGTTTTATTTTGTAACTAGCGGTACCCGCACGACTTTGTCCGAAGGAGAAAATTAAAAGGTCATTTGATTAGCCTGTATATTTACAAATAATGGATGATGAATTTCTCGCCAATTGGCTATGTTCATTCGCTCTTCCCATGTTACGATTCCACGTCAGGATAATTTCGTAATTTACTCGTCCATCTTATGATAATTCTGCTTCGGAAACTGCTTTTAAAATTTAAAAATAAAAAAAGAACAAGAATTTTCGAAAATTCACTTCGAGGTGCACACCCCCATGCTACAAACTAACTTTGTACTAAATTTCATGAAAATCGGCCGAACGGTATAGGCGCTGTGCGCGTCACAGGGATCCAGACAGAATTCCGGACAGAAATCCAGACAGAGAGACTCGGCTTTATTATTAGTAGAGAAATAAGAGACGCGCTGTTATTGAATACTTAGGGGCCATTCATTAATTACGTAAGGACTATTTTGGCAATTTTTGACCCTCCCTCCCCCATGTAAGGGTACGTAAGAATTTTCACCCCCCCCCCATTCTTATGTAAGATTCCATTTTGTTTTTCAAAATGATAAAATAACAAATCTTAAATCGTTACATCACTGGAATCGTTATTAAATTCACATTATTAAATTAAACCTTTTGCGTAAAGAAATAGTTACTGAAAAGAATCTAAACTGAATGTTTTTTCGACTTTTTTTTTTTTTTTGGATGTAATATTAATTACAAATAAAACATGCCGTACGCAATGCGACTCCTTTATTGTATTTTACACTATAAATTCTTTGTAAAACAAATAAAAAAACATCTTATCCTAACACGTTTCTTACCTTCCAGACGCAAATGGAACATAATCTCTGCCAAATCACTTGACCGCGCAATGTCTAATGTGAAATATCGACTTGGAAAATATTATGTAAGAATGAGTTTGACCCTCCCCCCAAGTAAGGGTACGTAGAAGCTTTTCCAACCCCCTTCCCCCTTGGGACGTATTTAAAGAATGGGCCCTTATAGTCTACTATTTTCATTGAAGTAAGGTAGTTTTATAATAAGGTAATAAGGTAATTTTATATGCTTCAAAAAATAAACGAACACCCATGTAACAATTAGCACTTATTACAGAATTTGTCTTTTGCGCAGAAATAAGTTTAATCCGAAAAACGGGGTTTTTAAACTGCGAAATCAGCATGCAATCGCTGATTTAAAACGAGTCTGATTGAGGAGCATAACGTACCACTCGAGTGCAGCGCCACCTGGATTTTCCTCAGATCTGACCTCACTTTTTCCCCGCCGATCGGCACACTACTCTTTCTAGGCACTATAGCGAGCCGGACAACTCCTTCGCAGGTGCCCTTCACTACCGCATTTCCAGCACTTCTGCTCTTGTTTCTTTTGGGCTGTTATGCTGTTCAGATGTCTTGCCAAGTCACCGAGTTGTCTCTCAAGTTCAGCGAGATGGGACGACCTGGAATCAGACTCATCAGCTTCCAGAGTTCGGATGGGATGGCGACCCACACGGGTTGCTTGCTGGGCGGCCTCCAACTTCATCGCATACACAACAGCAGAATTCAGGTCTTTGACATCCGCCATCCGTAGAGCTTTCTGGATTTCCGGATCTCGAACCCCGTCGATGTAGTAGTTGAGTGCCAGGTTGTCTCGAACATCCACAGGACAGTCGCAAAAAGCAAGATGAGACAGTCTCTCGACATCCGCCGCAAGCTCTTGCAGGGTTTCCCCGGTTTTCTGGAAACGGGACTTCAACTGGAGTCGACTGAAATCTTTCTGGCACTTTTCACCGAAGCGAAGCTCCAACGCAGATGTGAGGGCGGCGAAATCCAGGCGCTGGCTGTCTGGAAGGGTCTGAAGAATGTCCGCTGCGTCGCCTCTCAGGGATGCTGCAAGATGGCAGGCCATGGTAGCAGAGTCCCATCCGTTCGCTTCCGCCACTATCATGAATTGAGTTTTGTAAACCTGCCACGAAGTTTTCCCATCGAATGTGGCAAGTTTAATGGACGGTCGAACAACCGATGTGGGAGCGCCAAACTGTACAGAGCTGCTTTCCGCGGTCGCCAATCTCCTTTCCATGTTCTTAATTATTTCTTCCTTAAATGAAGTAAATTTCTTGTCTTCTTCTTCCAACTTATTTTCCATATTGGCGATGCGCTCTTCCACAGTATCAAATTTTTCTTCCAGAGCATCGACTTTATCTGCCATGGCGGTTAGTTGATTCTCCATCATGGTTTTCATCGACGTTAAGTCACTTTTTCATTTCATCTTGACTAATAGTAATTTTAGTAGTTAAATCACTATTTAACTGTTCTTGGTTAGTCGCTAATTCATTTTTTAATTGTTCTTGATTTGCAGTAAAACTTGCAGTCAAATCACTTTTTAATTGTTCTTGATTAGCCGCCATATCACTCTTCACAGAGGTGATTGCGTCAAGAAGTTGTTTTAATTGTTCATCCATTGCGCAAGTAATTACCATAAAAATAAAGTCCTAATTCAAAAAAAAAGTCTTTATGAAAAAATGTCCAAAGTCACACTTACTCCAAGAAAGTCCAGAAGAAGCTCCACGTTGGGCGCCAATTGTAACGGATCCGCTGCGGCTGCCAACTTTCTCGAAAGGATGACACAGTTCTTGATTAAAAATACAGGAAATTTATTTACACTATGTACAGGAAAGAGCGTCAACAACTGCTAAATTAATCATCAGCAATTAAACCAATATCACTCAACACCGTAAACTCAACGTTTACACACGTATTTACTTCCAAATACGAAAACAATACAGCGAAATGCCTCGCAATAAACAGAGCTAATACACTCTCAGTACAAATTCTCAATCGAAACTGAACTTTTTTATCACGCGGGACGCCTTTATAAACATCGAAAGAAATTTCTCAAATATTCCAAACGCTTCTGGAAAATAGTAGACCGTTATCAAATTTTATCAATGAACAAAAAAAAAAAAAAAAAAAAAAAAAGGGGGGGGGGGATTGTATACTTTAGCCATATGTATAGGGGTTGTATATTCATTACGGGAAACTATTTACAGGTTACGTTACTACAATAATTACTATTTACAGGATTTGTAACAATATATTACGTAATAAGATAAATAAATACATTTGTGCTGAATAGTAAAGTCAGAACAAACAACGTAAGTAGAAGCACAAATTTGTAAATTACAGCAGACACGTGTTTCGGCGTTACAGGGAACGCCTTTTTCAATGCAAAAAATAATGAGCTTATGGATGAAAAGACATCCGACAAAAGAGACGGATGTCTTTTCATCCATAAGCTCATTATTTTTTGCATTGAAAAAGGCGTTCCCTGTAACGCCGAAACACGTGTCTGCTGTAATTTACAAATTTGTGCTTCTACTTACGTTGTTTGTTCTGACTTTAATATATTACGTATTATTTTTTCTTTTTTGAACAGTTCAGAAGGGCATGGGTGGATTTATAGGAGGGGGGCATAGGGGGCAATGCCCCTCAGTTTTGGTTTGGGAGGACTTTATATAATAACAACACATCTTCCGGAATCTTAAAACAAAAAAATCATGACTTTTTCTTTTTTGAATAGTTCAATGAAAATGAAGAGAAAAGCGAATGTTCTTTTCTGATGAGAGAAAAAAAAAGAAAAAAAAAAAAAAAAAAAACGAACGTTAAATACATATAGTACAGCTGTCACTGGAGTAGATTAATTGGCCTTGTGAGAAATTCTGAAAAACATAGTTTTTTTTCCCTTCTTTCTCTCTCTCTCTCTTTTTTAAGAGAGTGAGAGAAAATAAATACTATTGCAAACTGAATAAATTTCAGTTATCTGAGTATTCTGATTAAATGAATCTTTTTACTTACAGGGAGAGTACAATTTTACTTACTTTATAAATATTGTTTAAAAAGTAAGGTAAGTCATAACCATTTAAGTCTAAGTGAGTCTGTCCTTGTCATTTTTGAAATCCAAATAATTTAGACATCAAGAGTTTTGGAAAAATTTACTGAAATTTTATAAAAGTCTATAAAAACTTAACAAAGATTGGTAAAATCATAAAAATCCTTTAACTGTAAAAACTGACGAATTTTCGTAAAAATTACAAAAAATCAAGCAAAAGTTTGCAGGTAATAATGAATTACAAACAGGGCCGAATTTGCCCATAAGATAAACAAGCTATTGCTTAGGGCCCCTGCTTTGAGTTAAGTCCCTAACTCCCAAAAAAAAAATTCACGATTCGTTCCTTAAAAAATGGAAATGGCTTGAAAAAACTAATTTCATATTTAAGTGCTTGAAAACCTAGAATATTTGGAAACGTGTGGCTACAAATCTTAAAATTTCTAACAAATGGTAGAGGGGGAGGGATGCCAAAATGTGTCAAATTCAGCTCCTTGCCACATCCTGTATTAAAAATGTAAAAATCATGGTTCTCACGTTTGTAACTATTTGAAATAAATTTTTGTGCCTCACATGTTTCATATCTTGCTATTTATTCAATCCCGAATGCAGTATTTTGGAAATTCTTTTGTATTGATTGCTTTTATCTTACTTCTTCTTGCTCGGATTTAGGATTGAGTTCCTGGGGGGGTGGGGATGGATTTTTTTTAGCAACTTTTTATTCCCCCCCACTCCTATGTTTTTGTCTGTTTCCTCTGATGCATAAGTCCATTCTTTACTTATTTGTGTGTATTAATGTGTGTTTTCATGCTGTCCTTTTTGAATTGACCTTAAGAGAGGGAGCTGGTACCAAGAGAGTGACGCAGGGCTCCCTTTTAAGTGGGAAATAGAATATTTCCAATTTTAGGGGGCCGGGTGTTTCTCCCCCGGAGGAAATTTTGTAAAATGGATATAAATTTCTGCATTTTGACGCCTTATAAAGGTTAATTGGATAGACATAAAAATAGATAACTAGATTATACAGTTGTACAGTATTGTCCAAACTTTGTAAGAAACAGCCATTTTAAGTTTGAAAGGAAAAATAAACTAGATTTCTCATTACAACAACCTTTTTTTAATTATAAATAGTGCAGAAAACGAAAAGGAATAGAAGTAGTGTATCACTTTTTTTCCTGGCTAAACAGATTAAAAATATGCAGTAGAAGTAATTGGAGTCTACTTTGCTTAGGGTTTTCAAAGACTTATGACTTATCTAATTATTTTCAAGGACTCTAGAATAAATAAAATTATTTAACGCACTTCATTTGTACTTTCCAGTGTGTGGTATTTTAGTACTTGATTGTAAATTTTTGCAGTCCTGTTCTAACTTGGGGAGAAATAAAATAGAATATTTTAACTTTAAAAGAAAAAAGAAATCATAGATTTCTCATGACAACTTTTCTTCAGTTGCAAGTGGGGCAGAAAACGAAAAGAAATGTAGTGTGTATTTTTTTTCCGTGCTAAACAGATAGACAATATGCAGAAGTAAGATAAAAGCTATCAATACAAAAGAATTTCCAAAATACTGCATTCAGGATTGAATAAATAGTAAGATATGAAACATGTGAGTCACAAAAATTTATTTCAAATAATATGTTACAAACGTGAGAACCATGATTTTTACATTTTTTATACAGGATGTGGCAAGGAGCTGAATTTGACATATGTTGGCATTCCTCCCTCTCTACCATTTATTAGAAATTTTAAAATTTAAGGTTTGTAGCTACACGTTTCCAAATATTCAAGGTTTTCAAGCACTTAAAAATGAAATTAATTTTTTCAAGCAATTTCCATTTTTTAAGAAACGAATCATGAATTTTTTTTTGGGCATTTAGGGATCCACTTCAAAGCAGGGGCCCTAAGCAACAGCTTGTTTATCTTATAGGCAAATTCGACCCTGTTTGTAATTCACTCTTACCTGTAAATTTTTGCTTGATGTTTTGTAATTTTTACGAAAATTCCTCAGCTTATACCGTTAAAGGATTTTTACGATTTTACCAATCTTTGTTAAGTTTTTATAGACTTTTATAAAATTTCAGTAAATTTTTCCAAAACTTTTGACGACTCAATTATTTAGATTTCAATAATGACAAGGACTGACTCACTTAGACTTAGATTATTATAACTCACCTTACTTCTAAAACAGTATTTATAAAGTAAGTAAAATTGTACTCTCCCTCTAAATAAAAAGATTCATTTAATCAGAACACTCAGATAGCTGAAAGTTATTCCGTTTGCGATAGTATTTATTCTCTCTCTCTCTTTCTCTTAAAAAAGAGAGAGAAGGAAAAACTCTTATGTTTTTTAGAATTTCTCAAAAGGCCAATTAATATACTAGGAACATAAATATTATGTACAAATAAATACTTGAAATGTGGACACAAATCATAATGAGTAGATCATTCTGTTAGCGCGAATGGGGGAGGGGGAGTTTTTCGCCCTTTGCTTTAGGTTCTAATTTGTTAAAATAATCGTCAATTATTATAAGTGTTGCAGCTTATTGTATAGCTCGTTTAGCCTATATTTTCATTCATATACTTGCCCAAATAGTTTTCAGTCCAAAATAGTGAATGTAGACACATTTTCAGCACCCCAGTGACAGCTGTACTATTTGTATTTATTGTTCGTTTTTTTTTTCTTTTCTTTTCTCCCATCAGAAAAGGACATTTGCTTTTTTTTTTTCATTTTCATTAAACTATTCAAAAAAGAAAAAGTCATGATTTTTTTGTTTTCAGATTTTGGAAGATGTGTTGTTACTACATAAAGTCCTCCCAAAACTGGGGGGCATCGCCCCCTATGCCCCCCTATAAATCCACAGATGCCCTTCAAAAAGAAATATATATGTATGTATATATTTTTTTTAATTTTTCGAAAATGTGTTGTTACTACATAAATTCTCCCAAAACTGGGGGGGCATTGTCCCCCTCTGCCCCCCCCCATAAATCCGCCCATGCTTCTTCTGCATTCTGCATATTGTCTATTTGTTTAGCACGGAAAAAAATACACACTACTTCTATTTGTTTTCGTTTTCTGCCCCACTTGCAACTGAAGAAAAGTTGTTGTCATAAGAAATCTATGGTTTCTTTTTTCTTTTGAATTTGAAATAGCTATTTAGTCACAAAGTTAGAACAGTACTGTAAAATTTACAATCAAGTACTAAAATATCAGAGACTTGAAAGTACAAATGAAGTGCGATAAATAATTTTAATTGTTCTAGTACTTGAAAATAATTAGATAAGTCTTTGAAAATCTTAAGCAAAGTGGGCTCCAATTACTTCTACTGCCTATTGTTAGTCTGTTTAGCCAGAAAAAAAAAGATACACTATTTCTATTCCTTTTCGTTTTCTGCACTACTTATAATTAAAAAAAGGTTGTTGTAATGAGAAATCTATAGTTTATTTTTTCTTTAAAACTTAAAATGGCTGTTGCTTGCAAAGTTTTAACAATACTGTATAACTGTATAATCTAGTTATCAATTTCTATGTCTATCCAATTAACCTTTAAAATGCTTGATGCATCACAGGAAACAGACAAAAACATGGGAGTGGGGGGGGGAGGCAATAAAGATTTTGCTAAAAAAAAAAAATCCTGCCCCCCCCCAGGAACTCAGTCCTAAATTCGCCTATGCTCCCCCCCCCCTTTTTTACGACTCTTGTGCTAAAAAGTCAACAGAAGTCAGACGGGGATCTAAATTTCTGCCCCTTTCTTATCTCGTTTCTCGGCGCTTCCAGGTTTCTGTTTCGAGTTTTGCAGTGTTTGTTTCTCCGATTCGATTCAATTTATAGCGACCCCGATGTTATCCAAACAAAACGAGACACTTTGGCGGTTTTTTGCAGCTGGCAACAACACCCTGGCCAAAGGATGCACAAAAATTTAGAAGACCACTTAGCTGGTCAAAGGTTAAGTTTGGGGTAGAAAGGGAAAGGAGAGACGTATCATGTGTTTGACATTATTCAACATGTTGGCTTCAAAGTACCTTACCGAAGTGCGGTTTCTCAAATGTGCTTGCGGCATCTCAAATTTGACGAAAAAAGCGTTACGTTTCAGAAAAGAAAAGAGGTGTAGTCTAAAACTTAACGTGCAATTTCAAAAGCAAATCGTAAGCCAGCATAACGAAGGATACTGTGATGTCACTTCCGACAGACCAATGAAAAAAGAAGCGCAAGATGACCAGAAAAAAAAAAGAAAAGAAATAAAAGGAGCTTCCCTGTTGGAAAAACATTCTGACAAAAATAAAGATAATTTCATGTGGTCTTTTGGTCTCCTTGAGAGTAGGTGACCTGAAGAGCGCTCCTATTTTGGTAAAAAAAACTTTTTTTTATATACAATTACGGCTATGGAGAGGTGGCTTGAAACGGTAAAATGTAGCAAACCTTCTACATCAAATGAACCTGAGCAATTTTTAACCACTGAATCATCATCAACATCCATGGAATCGTCTTCAAAAAGTCAAAAGACCGTGATAGGTAAGTACCATTTTGTTTAGTGTAATACATGCAGGGGCTCCCCGATTTTATACTATTCAGATGGGGTTACTTCTCAATTTTCTAAATGAAATTCCTAATTACCCACACCACTACTTCTAATGAGAATATGTTTTTAATGCAATATTTCACAAAAAAAATTCTCGAAATTTGAAGACTCGTGAGATAAAATTTTCTGGGAAAGGAAAGTTTACGAAAGTTCACAGTGACCTCCTGTCGAGTAGCCCCTGAATGCCTGCTAATCAGGTATGCTTTACAGTCAATATTTTGACATTATGAGTTCTATCGGAGCTAATGCGTTAAACTTTCTCTTCTTTTTTTTTTTTTGAAATGTTTCATCTTTTATAAATTTTAATGGAATAAATAATACTCCATTTAGTTATTAAAGCTTAACCGAAAATTGTCCATTAATAATCCTACTTTACTGAACAAGTTTTATTGAAATAAACCATTTTAAAACTTATTTTCACGTGTCAGAAAAAAGCAGTTCATTTCTCTATCTCTTTCCCATCGTCCACTGATCAGAATTCAATTATACACCAAATGCTGTTTGTTCTCTGTGTAGGCCGGCCAGTACTTTTCAATCTGTGGGGTGTGCCTCTTAAGGCAAGCCTGTCACTTAAAGAGGATCAGGAGGGGCACTTTCCCTGCTGACTTTGAAAATCAGAAATTAATGTATTTACATGGGCATGGTTTTTGCTGTTTTTTGGTTTCATATGCATTGAGTGTATGGAGGATTCAACAAAAAAGAAAAATTTTGGTGCATTTGTTACAAAAACCTGAAAAAAATAAGAAAATACTTTAAAAGGTCGCATTATTAAAATATGATATCATGAGAACTTAATTATTTGTGTCCTATTTTATTTTTCTAGTTGTGTTTTTCGTAGGTTCGTGGATGTCATAACGGTGAATTATGTACTTTAATTTTTTAATTAAAAACATCAAATTAAACTCCTTCGAATCCAACTTGTGCTAAGAACTTAGAGCTGCAGGGTTTATCACTTCTCAATATATAAAAATCAATGCCCTGAGATAACATATATATATCAACGCACAGCCAATACCGTTGAAGCCTCAGACTTGAAATTTGGTAGGCATGTCCACATGATTACGAAAGTATCCACTAAGAAAGGATTTTTCGGAGTTATTATTATACATTTATAAATATTAGGGTAGCACAAGGACAAGGTTATGAATTGATGGTAAAGCTGGCTGTCAGGAGGCACGGACTCATTTGAAAAGCATACATTTTCATGAAGGTAAGACACAACTAGGGTTGCAATAAAGAACACAGAGCTTGTAGTTTTTGCTTTTTGCCAGCTCAATGCAGTTATTGCTGAAACCTCAACATTTCAACTATTTATATTCATATCATATTACCCCCAAATTTTTATCAGAAGTCTTATTTCTTCAGGCAGTTCACGTTAACATAAGCTTTGAATATACAAGATAACAGCTGTAAAATAGTTGGAAAAAGCACACACAACACAGGTGTTTTGAGGTGGGAAGACTGCTCTGAAAAAAAATATTAAGCTCACTTTTGAAAATGAACAAAAAAAAAAAAAAAAAAAAACTCCAAAACAGCAATAGACCAGTCAATCCTTTAAATCAGTTTCCCAAAATGTGGTCCGCGGACCCCTGGGGGTCCCCCAGTCCATGCCAGTGGTCTGCGGTGCTATCCAGCTAAAAACATTAATTATAATTGAGATTGAAGGACTAGTAACGGGTATTTTAATTCAAAAAGAAAGCACTTTAAGAGGAACAAAAAGTTCTTGCTTAAGTGCACGCAGGACACAGCAGCCCCCCCCCCCCCCCCCCCCACCTTCCCTGAAAATCTTGGAAGTAAACATACAACACATTAATTAATTTTGTGTATATGAGGAAGTTCATATAGTTACAAAAACTATATTAAGTAAAATGCAAACATTGGAGCACATTTTTACAGCTGGGATTTTATACTTCAAATGAAACCTTTACTCCATCATTTTCAAGACAAAAGTTTAAAAGTCAACATTCAAAACTTCAAGCAAAGGCTGAAATAGCTTAAACACTGTAGTTTGCAGTCGATTTTAATAATTATGGAGTACTACTGTTTTATAAATTTTGTTGCATAATATGCTTGCGTTTATTCAACAAAATCATTTGAAGAGAAAGTAAACATTTGATGCTTGAGACTTTCATCGAGTCATCAAATTTTGGGCAATCATCCTTTTATACTGGTCAAATAGTCAAAGCTTAAAATATTTAGTGCTCAGAATATATTGATATTATTAGCATACTTCATACTATATTGAACCAGCACCTGCTGGACTCTGTTAATGAAGTTGTACACATGGAAGTTGTACACATGGAAGCAAGGTAGTACACATGAAAAAATAACAGGCTCAACCTAGGTTAACTGTTTTTGTTCACTAACTTTAAAAGTTCATTTTCATGAGTAAACTTACTGTAGAAATTTGGGGATAATAATTTTATTCGTAATTGAATTTCAAATAGAATTTAACTTCCATAACTTAAAAAATAATGTTGAGACATGAAAACCAGACAAGTGCTCTGAAAAATATACAGAACAATGACTAAAAAAAGAAAAAGGAAAAAAAGCATAAAATATTATAAAAACACAGATTTAACTGTGTCAAATCATTTTTTTTTTGCTTGCGGGGGGGGGGGGGGGGGGGGGGGGGGGGGGGGGGGGGTCCGAGAAATTTGTAATTTCTTTCCAGAGGGGGGCTCGTGGAGGTCTGAAGTTTGAGAACCTCTGCTTTAAATTATGACATACTGAACAGAAATACCTTACAGAACTAATCCAATAAAAAGTTAATGATGATTCCATGTAATATTTTTTCATAGCTGAAAAACTGAAGTGAAACAATAATCATAAAAAAATATTGGCGTCACTGGGGGGGTCAGCTGACCCTTTGACCTTCCCTTAATCCACCTTTGTTTAAACAATACACACCAACAAATTTCAATCAGCAAACGATAAATTGAGAAATTAAGAATTAAATTATTTGACTCAAGATATTTATGGCAATCTCAATTTAAAAAATTATCAGGTAATAAAATAAATGTTGCAGAGGGCGGTAAATTTTGAATGGTTTACTACAATTTTGCCTCTTTTTTGACTTTTATACAGCTAAAGAAGGGCTTTTTTTGCTCTCTGATAAATACTCGTAAAAAAAATACATTCTTATCACTAAAATATCGCTAAACTCATTAATATGGCAACACGTCCCTTCTTTCTTCTCTACCTATTATAAGGAATGGGACCTCGTTTCTCAAGTGCCTCATTTTCGCGGTCGGACTGGATTTGTGCCGAGCCTTTTATGATAAATTGCTCATCGGTTATTTTTTTTTATGAAGAGATATGTGTACAGTCCTCCCCCACGTTTCCTATAGAATCGGCAAGCTGCCAAGTAGTTTGAGCCTCTGCTTTAATTGGGGGGGGGGGGGGGGGGGGGGAAGGAAAATTTGATGTGAATGTTTCATTCAGTTTAATGTCAGACTGTTTAATTTAGAGGTTAATACACATCTGAAAAAATCAAACTGACATTCCTACAAAGTAATAGACACCATCTGTTTCCCCCTGTATACTGGATGTTAAGCTTTTCTCCATCTTAACGGTGGTCAGGCAGGAAGGACATGGTTTTAATGGATTTGGGCTGTGTACATAGTGTGAGAAAAAGACAAATAAATAAAATTAAGGACTTGAAAAGATCAGAAGAAAAATAATTATAGTTAAAAATTTTAAGAAAGAAAACACAATTTCTTTTAATATCCAGCCTTTTGTGTTTTCCAGTTTTCTTTTAATCTAAACAAATAATACATTTTTAATGCAGTATAACTGGCAGCTTTGGGGACTAAGAGCAAGACTAGCAAATACTTCTGAAAATATGAGTATAACTTAAGTTGGATCATTTTATTGAAATCTATATATTTACAAAAATTAATGTGTACATGTAAATACATATATATTACATAAAAATGAAATATAAAATTCTCTGATGTAATCAATGAATTACATAGATGAATATGATTTTAAAATATGTTTTAAAAGACAACATGGATATAAAGACCTTCTCCCTTTAAACATTGAAAAAAAGCCAAAACCATCAACCAATATACATAAATAACAATACAAAATGCAATACAACTTCAAGGTATAAAAATCAACTCTTACATCCAGCAACAGCATGCACAGCATATTTAACAATTTTTTCATGTTATCAAAATGATTGAAAGACAAAATGGACGGATTCATTTCAAACTAAATTAATAAAAAAACATTAGCATGTATATCTATTGATTACAGATGGTTAGCATACAATAAAATGCACCAATTTAGCATGAGTATAGTTTTACAGCGAATATTGTATTTCATGTTATATGTTTCAAAAATATTGGAAGCATTTTTATAATGGCTCAATATTCCCATCATTTGATGTATGTTAACATTTTAATTCTACAATAATTGGCAAAAGAAGAAAAATAAATTGAGGTTACTTTTTAATTTCAATTCTTAACGTGTTCATGTAGAATGCAAAAAAAGAAAAAAAAAGAATAATAATAATATTTTCCGATAACAACATTTTTCAAAAAAGAAAAAGCTACCAATAATAAAATAAATATCCAATCAAAAAAAAAAAAAAAAAAAAACATAGTGTAAATTCCTAAGTAATTAAATTTACTACACTGCTCAAAATAACATACGTGAGAAAAATATTGTTACAAGGAATAGAGCTTCCAAAATGAAACAAGAAACACCAGACTTCAACTTGTATCCATCATTACACCACTGGTCATACTCGCAGAAGCAATATGTGACTTCATCATAGTGGTACACTACAATAAAGAAATGAATTAATTAAAAGATAGATGATTTGCAACATAAAATTAATTTGACATAGTTGAAGCTTGAAATAAACAAAATAAGCTGTAATAAAAAATGCCTTAAATCAGTGTTTCTCAAACTTTCTTTGTCCATGCACCACATCTAATTTGCCAATGTTCTCCAGTTCATCTATATATTTTAGTTATACATCCTACTCAACTATAATTTTATTCAAATCAAGAATGTGATTCAACGTGACATGACTCAAAAAAAAAAAAAAAAAAAAAAAAAAAAAAAAAAAAAACTTACTCACGAAACACCGACAGCCCGGATATGACATCCAGACTGGATTTTTGTCCATGTCATGAACTTATCAGTCTGGAACAGTCAATAACCGAGCTGGAGATAGATGCATTTTCTTCAAAGCAAATTGAAGTTGGACTGCATCACTGCTTGGAAACCAGTGTGTTAAATTAATTTTTGCAAATAGTTTGCAGATAAGATTTGCTTAAATGAAAGAACATCTTCCTCCAGTTTGGTTATTGACTTTTCCAGACTATGTAACTTATATAATCAACCACTATACATAAGCTCAAATGAAAAACAAGATGATTAACTTTCGGCTAAACATAAAATAATAAAACATTGCTGAAAGTACAAGATAGCTGTACAATTTTGCATTGGGGCTTAGAAGAGGCCTCTTTTGCAATGCAAAGTAAATGAAAATGTGCACGTAAAAATAGCCAACAAACACATTTGTGTTGTGCTCTTTTTTTTCCAACTATTTTTGAATTATGTAAGCTCAAATTAAGTGTTTCTAAATTTTTAGCTTTCAAATTATAAATCTTTAATGGTATATCTACAAGGTAAAAAATTTGGGTTGAAATGAAAAAACAACCTAACTACCGCAAATTATCAAAGGAATACAGCATATAGATACAGTTGAACTCAATTAATACAAAGTGTCAAAAAATTCACGAATTTGTTTGTATTAGCCGCTGTTTCGTACCAACCATGAATGAGTGATGCAGTAAAAATAAAAAAACAAAGAAATGCTTAGCTATATTTAAAAAACATTACTACTAACACACACATTGTAATCTAACAATTAGTACATTCAGAAAAAAAATTACTAATTTCTTATAAACGAATGATTTTAGAAAATATTGAAAAAGGAAAAGAATAATCGACAATTGTGGAATAGATTGTAATCCACAATGAAGATAAACAGTTTTTATCTCCGAGTAAATTGAAGTGTCAAACTGGTAAACAAATGTATGGGCTTTATTTTCATGTAAAATATTTAATATTTTCTTCTCTTTACACAGCTTGACACAGCTACTGCGTAACAAAAAGATGTATAATTTCTAAAAAAGAAAATTGCAGCATTCAGTCACGATCACTTTAAGTAAAAGATATCAGAAATTTTTGTTTGTCTTAGCCGAGACTTTCAATTTAGTGTACATATTATACGTAAAATTTTTAATATAATTACATAACAAATCAAACTTAACAAAGTGTTTTGTTTTAGCCGTTATTTCATATTAAACAAAGATTGTATTAAGAGAGTTCAACTGTATTTCAAGGCTATAATGGAGCCTCTTCATCAGTACAAATGTGCTTGTAATGCAACAAAATGTCGAAAGAGAACACACCAAATGGTATGTATATACCATGGTTGCCATTTGGTATATCTACATACCAGTGTATAGTATAAACAGTGTATGTACCTTCAACTTGCAAGACCTATATTTTCGCAACCGTGAGTCCTAGATGCATACTTTCAACTGCAAAAATGGTCAAGACAAGGTGCAAAGTTGGGATATTGAAAGTTTGAAGCAAAAAAGATATTTAGTGAAAAATGTGAAATCCAACTTTTTATATGAACCCTAGGTTCCTTAACTAATTTTTTGGGAAGTTATCTCTATTGAAAAATAATATCAAAATAAATAAATAAATAAATAAACATTTGCAACATTTGGTATAACATACCAGTGTTCACTTGTATGAGGTTGGGTTCTCTCGCAGCTTTTTGTTGCACGCTAAACATTTTTGCACTGAAGAACAGGCTCCTTTATACCCTTGAAATAGCTATATGCTGTATTTTCTTGATAATTTTGTACTTTATGTTTTTTTTTTTTTTTCATTTCAATCATATTTTAGTGCGAAGCTTATTTGATCATTATTTACTTAATGCAAATAATTACTTTTTGATTTCAAGCTGTGAAATGTGATTTTCAACGTATACAGAAAGCTTAGGTTGTTCAGCAGCTTTTCTACAGCCATCATATCTATCAGCAGGAATATCCTTCTTCTGGCTTTCCAAATTGGATAAACAATCTCTGGTAATGAACTTATCAACTGAAATGAATAAATATATTATGAAAATAGTACAAAACTTTACCACTTGTGGATGATTACAAAATTTTCATTTTATGAATGTAGAGGACAAATTTATAATAATCAAACAGTAATTTGCTTATAGCTAGAACACAAGACAAAGCAATAAGTACTGTTCAGAAAATTTTGATAATTTTTTAAAGTTTTATGAAAAGTTGATTGTACATCTCATTAGCTTGCAAAACTTATACTTATTTACTTCCAAATTGTTGTTAAAACAAACATTTAAAGGCAGTTTTGTTAGGAATAATTATTTTATTTTTTGACATTAAAATTTTAATATACAGTTGTGCATATTTATAGCAAATTTGAAAGAATGAAATAAAATTTTTGTTACTGTAATTTTGTTATAAAAATTTAAATTATCCACAATAAAATGTGAAGGGAAATTGAATCTATTACATTATAGCCATAAACTTCTTTTTAAGAAAACAGCTTTGCTCTAACAGGTGCAACTGTAGTTCTTTTAGCTTATGCTGGAAAATTCTTTTTTTTTGTATACTGCATTTAACAAACCACCTTTTATCTATTTTTACTGAATCATAGCACCGAGAAACATTTAAATAAAATGTATAAAAAGAAACATCATTTTTATTCCACACCCGTGGTCTTGTTGAAATAGCTAAAGTAAAACCACCTGCTTTATTCTGCAAGTCAGGTGACTCAATCCCAGTACTATTTCACAGCTTTTTGTATTTAGTTAAAAGATTTTCTTACACATCAAGGGTGGAAGTTTTGGGATCGAAACCTTTCCCAGAATCCTTGGTTTTAACACATATTGCCAATCCAAATATAGTAGTTTATGTAAATACAAAGGCGGTAATAAAAACTCCAATCTGTAGGTAATTTTTGGCTACACTGCATTGAAGATATCCCTAAGGAAGGTCTTTCAAAAATGTGGCACCCCAGAGATACACATACACACATCTGAACCAGCCATTTTTCTGATTTAAACTATTTAATTTGAATAACAAAACGAAACAGGATTTAAGATGTAAACAAAATCCTACATACGGCTAGAATATCGTAAAAATTACTTGCTCTACTCAATCTAAAAGTTAATAATCATCGACTAAAAATTTTCATTAGTTGGGCTCATGATAATTTTTTTTAATAAGTGATTCACTTGACTTTTGTAGTCAAACACTAGAAGCTGTTGTTACAGAAATGTTCATTGCCAGCAGGGTAGCAACTAAGGTCAACCATAACTTTTTTTAAAAATTTCCAGAAAGAGAATCTGACTAAAATTTAAGGTAATTCATGAACAAGTAAAGCTGCTTTGCTCCCTCACTTTTCAGAGCTAAAAATCAATGACTGATTGAAAAAATATTTATTATAACAGGGGTGATTGTGTTTCAGTATTTTACCGAATTTCCGGTATTTTCGGACGTATTTCCGGGGTATTTTTATGTCCAAAAATACCGGAATTATGTTGTTGTTTTTTTTGTCATGCTTTTATCTCCCTACCTCCGCAATTTTTTTTACTATATAATACTCATCAAATATACCTGCAAGAGCCTTAAGATGGGACACCTATATCCCTTAAGATGGACAAATGTCAAGATAATTTGTATAACACCAGCTCAAAAGTAACTTTGTAACCCATTAAAAATTTAATCAAATCTACACACAATATTTTGACTCAGAACTATTTAATACTATGGCAAAGGTGCACTTAAGTAGTAGGGGTCAAAGATTACCCCCCCCCCCCTCCCCCCGTTCTCGCTTTGAAACTTTCAGGTATTTTTTGATGAACTCACAATCACCCCTGTTATAAGGGTGGATGATTCATTATTTCATGAAGGTAAAAACTAAAAATTCCAAACAAATGAAATTTTCTTATCTTATTTCATGGAAATGGAATTGTAAAATGGAAAGGGAAAGCCTGGTGGCCATCTCTTCCGATTTTTGATACCATGTTCCACATTTTTAGAAGTTATTGATTATTTAAAGCCAGTAATAAAATCCAATTAAAAAAAATATATCAGCTTCAGGAGCTAACCCAACCCCTCTTTTGATCCTCACTTTTTTGGTGCACCAGCCACCTATAAATCATCCTTGTATTTTTAGGAGAGCATTGAGAACATAAAACTAATTTCCGGTAAGGACACCGGGCTCACAACTGAAGAATTGCAGGTTCGATGCCAGCCGGTCGAAAATCCTCCATCTTCTCTGATGATGACTGGGGCACGTTTAAATACGTTGTAAACATAAAATCCTCCACATGAATTAATATCTCTGAGTGTGCTGAACTAGGAGTTGTTCGGCTTCTGGTTTAGTTCTAAGTTTTGAAATGTTTCATATCCAGATAGCCGATGCCTATTCCCTATTGCAGTTACTTGTATGAGGGGATGCCCGCCTCTCAAAAAGAAATTCACTCCACTCAAATTATGGGGGGTGGTTAAAAACGCGAAAATTTTCCAAAAACAAACCTTAAAATTTTGAAGTCTGCGCCACCCGCCCCGCTAATTCCCCCTCCCCCCCTGTAGGCCACACCACTTCTGATCTTATTCGAATAAAATGCTTGAATTTTTTTATCCAGATGGCCGATGCTTGTTCTGTTTCAAAGTAACTTACTTAAGATGATACCCCCCCTTAGATTGAACCCCCCTCAAATTACGGGGGAAGGGGCTCCCCCCAAAAAAACATAAGTACAAATTTTTTTCAAAAACAAGCGCTAAAAATTTTAAGTTTGAACCAACCTCTCCACTGACCACGCCCCCCCCCCCCCCCCGTAGACCACACTGCTTCTGGTTTTATTGGAATAAATTGGGATTGGTTTGATTTTTTTAAATCTAGATGGCTGATGCATGGTCTGTTTCTGAGTAACTTACGTAAGGGGATACCCCTCCTTAAATAAGAAAGTCCCTCATATTCTGGGGGGCTCCCCCACCTTCAAAAAACCTATTAAAACACGAAAATTTTTCAAAAACAAACCTTACAAATTTGAAGTCGGCGCCACGGACCCCGTTAGTCTGGATCACCGGATAATCCGGCTCGATCGATTTGACCGATTTCCCTTTACATTTAAAGAGCGATCGTCAAAATTCCATAATAATTATTTATTTAACCCTCTCACGGGCAAGACCGTGTTATGTCGCTGATTGAGTTCCCTTTTCTTCGCAATGCAACTTTTGAATCAATTTGTTTTACTCGATAGGGAAAAAATGGAACTGTCACAGGAGAAGATTACAGACTTTGTAATAACAAAGTAGACATGTTTACTGTTTATTTGTAATTCTATGTGTTTCCTTTTAAGGTGATTTTCAGTGAGTATGTTTTATTTTGTTTTGTTTTTTTTATTCTCCGGATTTTTAATATTCCGGATTGGGTCGGATTCCAATTAATTCAAATTATCGAGGTTCTACAGTAATGAACTCCCCCCCCCCAAAAAAAAATTTTCAAAAAGATTATTACACTTTCTCATGGTTTCGATATTTTTTTGTATTTTTCAAGCAAACGTTCAAAATTTTCCCTGCGGTGTGGGGGGGGGGGGGTCCTGACCTTCATGACCCCTCTTTGTATCTGCAATTGACATACACTTGGATATAAAAAATATACATCTGTACACCAATATACTCGGGATAACAAGTTACACTTATATACTCATATATACATGTATTTACTTGTACTTTGATGTACATACACGTGGCAAATACAAAATTAGTGTGTAAACGTATATACTCGGATTAACACTTTTGCATACGTGTATACACGCACACACTCGTATATACACGTACTTACTCGTATATACACGCATTAACTCGTGTATGCATAATAAATATGTATTTTAACTTACAAATACAAATGTACGTCTGTACACGAGTATACTCGGGTTAAACAAGTATCTACACGCATATTCTCGTCTGTACATGTACATACTCGAAAATACAAGTATTTTTTCTTATATGCACGCATGAATATATATATACACGTTTAAAAGCTAATTTACCTCTGTACACGAGTACACTTGGGGTAACACGTATCTATACGCATATTCTCGTGTGTACAAGTACACACTCGTATATACACGTATTTGCTCGTGTAAAAATGCATAAATATGCATATACGTGTAGAAATACAAATGTACAATTGTACACAAGTATATTCAGATTAAACACGTATCTTTACGTCTTTTCTCGTGTGGAATCGCACTTACTCATTTGTGCACGTATTTTCTCGTATATGCATGCATAAATATGTATATAAACGTTTAAATACAAATTTACCTTTGTACTCGAGTTTAGTCGGGTTAACACGTATCCATACACAAATTCTAGTATATACACGAACATACTCTTATATACAAGTATTTACTCGTGTTTGCACACATAAATAAGTATACAGGATGTATCAGTACAGCGTTTACATACTTTCAGGGCAGATACAGTGCACCTAGACGCGATAGTGACGACACAAAGCGTAAGACAGGGCACGATTAAGAGGAGAAAACATGTTTATTATTTTTAATGCAGCAAAAATACTGGTAAGATTTGTCTGGTGCATACAACAGATGTTGCTACGTAAACCGAAGCATCAGATGACGGTGCGTGCGCACACGTGGTTTTTGTTCCACCAGGAAGTCCGGGACCCGCCCGGTATTTTTGCTAAATTTTGAAATTACGGGCGGGGTCGTAATTTCGAACACCTTCTTTGATGATGATCGTTGGCCTTTTAATTTTCTTTTCCCTTAGTTTTTTGCTGTACTAAAGATTCTGAACATGTTCTCTTTTCTTATTCGTGTTTTGTCGTTTTGGTGATTGGTGTTGTCACTACCGCGCCAGGAAAGTTTTTTCGACCACGCATTGCTATGTGTTTCCCCCCGTTTAGGTGTACTCTATCTGCCCTGAAAGTCTGTAAACGCTGTACTGATAAACATTGTGTACACTTAGAAGTTTGAATATAAATCCGTGCACTAATAGACTCGGGAAATACGTATTTATACGTAAAATTTCGTGTTTACACTTACGAACTCGTATATACACGTATTTACTTCTGTTTGCACGTAGAGATACAAAATTCCTGTAGTCACGAATATACTCAGGTTAACATGTACAGCTCCGTATATACACGTACACACTCGTATATCCACGTACTTACTCGTATATACACGTACTTACTCGTATATACACGTACTAACTCGTGTATGCACGCATAAATATGTATTTTAACCAAAAATACAAATGTACCTCTCTACTCGAGTATACTCGGGTTAAACACGTATCTATACGCATATTCTGGTGTGTGCACGTACATACTCGATAAAACTTGTATTTTCTCATGTATGCACGCATAAAAATGTATATGCAATCTTAAATACAAATGTACCTCTACACACGAGTATACTCGGTGTAACATTTATCCATACGCATATTCTCGTGTAAATACAACGACCTCTACACACAAGTATACTCGGTGTAACATTTATCTATACGCATATACTCGTGTGAATACGTACATACTCGTATTCTCTTATATGCACGCATAAATATGTATATACAAAGCAAATTTCTCTGTACACGAGTATATTCGGGGTAAAAAGTATCTATACATATATTCTCTCGTGTGTTCACGTACATACTCGTTTATACACACATTTATTTATGTATAAACGCACAAATATGCATATACACCTAGAAATACAAATGTACCATTGTACACGAGTATACTCGGGCTAAAAAAAGAACCTAGAAATCTATTCTCGCTTGTACATGAACTTAATCGAATATACACGTATTTTCTCGTATATGCATGCATAAATATGTATATATACGTTTAAATACAAATTTACCTCTGTTCACGAGTATACTCGGATTAACACGTATCCATACGTATATTCCTTTGTGTACACGTATATACTTGTGTATACATGCATTTACTCGTGTATGCACAAATAAATTTGTACATACACTTAGAAATTAAACATATCTCCGTGCACGAATATACTCGGGATAACACGTATTTATACGTATAAACGCGTGTTTACAAATATGTATCGTATATACACATATTTACTTGTATTCACACGTACTTGTAGGTATATACACGTAGAAATACAAAATTCCTGTACACACGAATATCGTCGAGTCAACAAGTATATACACGTATATGCACAAAAATACTCGTATATACACGTACTTACTCGTATATACACGTATAACTCTTGTATGCACACATAAATATGTATTTTAACGTACAAGTACAAATGTACCTCTGTACATGAGTATACTCGGGTTAAACACGTATCTATACGCATATTCTCGTGCGTACATGAACATACTCGTATATACTTGTCTTTTCTCGTATATGCACGCATAAAAGTTCATGTACTAGATTAAATACAAATTCACCTCTGTGCATGAGTATACTCGGGTTAACACGTATCTATATGCATATTCTCGTGTGTACTCGAACATACTTGTATATACACGTACTTTCTCGTATACGCACGCTAGAATATGACGTAGAAATACAAATGTACCTAAAAAGGTAGATTTGTATTGTCACGAGTATACTCGGGGTAACACGTATCTAGAAGCATATTCTCATGTGTACACGTACATACTCTTATATACACGTACATACTCGTATATACACGTATTTACTGGTGTATGCACACATAAATATGTATATTTACTTAAAATTTCAAATATACCTCCGTATACGAACATACGCGGGATAACACGTTTATATACGTATATGCCCGCACGTAGTCGTATGTACACGCATTAACTCGTGTATGCTTGCATAAATATATGTATACACGTAGAAATACAAATGTGCCTCTGTTCATGTGATATTTATATTTTACGAATTTAATCTGAATTAAAAAAGTAATCAAATCAATTTGATTACTTTTAATCTGATTACTTTTAGTCTGACTAAATTCAATCTGATTAATTTAATCTGAACTAAATCAATCTGAACTAAATTAGTTTTTTTGAGCAACTAACGAGTTAGTTTAAACTAACCTTAATCTTGGTCTGCAATTGAATTAAATTTTTAAAATATTAGCCTGAACTAAATGGGAGTCAGATTACTTTAGTCAACTAATCAATCAATTACAAATTTAGTTGATGCCCAACACTGGGTCATACACATTAGCTTTGTCTTGCCAAACAACTGATCTCTGGAATTAATGTTACAAATTACTAAGAAGTTGCATTTTGAAAGCCAAGAATCAAAATTTTAACTTTTCTTCTGAGGGTGTAATATTTCTCATACAAATGTTGTAGCACACCAGATCAAAGTAGAGCCGCTATATAGATAGGCCGGTGCATCAGCTTAAGTTTAGCCATTTTGGATAAGATTTTTCATTGTTGCGGAGCTAAGGTTACCAGAGTAAACTTTCAGGTTTTGCCAAATTGACCAAAAATAATATTTTCTTTAATAAACAAGTCATGTGCCACTAATAACTGCTTGCAGTGAAAAAACACCAAATGCGATAACTTGCCAGAAAAGACAATCACAAAAACACACGCTCCGATCCAAAGTGGCTGATCTTAAGCTGATGCATCGGCTCTTATTTATAGGGGCCTTAGACCAAAGGGGTTCATAATTTTGTAGTGTAGTTTCCAGTTAAAAATATAACAGAAGAAAACAAACCTCCTTTTCTTTCAATCACCTTAACGCATTTATCATCATCTCGAGGACAGGTGATTGCACTATGTATTCTCCAGTCAACATAAAACTCTTCGCAGCCTGGTTGCGAGCTTACACAGCTATAGCACCATAATTCACATGAAACTACAAGAAGATGCATTAAATAGTCAGAAATAACAAATGTAAAATAGATAAATATATGACATACATAGTAATATAAATTGTCAGCAGGGTTGGTAAGTTTTTTGTCAAAGGTAGAAAAAAACAGTAAATCTATCCTGGTAAAAATACCTTTTCGCCAAGGTAGCGCAAAAATAGTAAACTTTATTTTCTGAGATGCAACCAAATATTCCCTTTAAAATCTGTTTTTCTTAGAAAATTCAATGCATCATTGAAACATGAATCTAAATATTAAGTTTGAACTCTCTTAGCAAAATCCTTTTTTCTTAATATAGGTACTATGAATGTAGAATAAAGGGGAGAGTACATCACAATTAAATAACTCACTGGCTTTGGTTTAATGGTTTTAACTACAGTCAATTCGTGATAAATCGAATCTAAAAGGACTGATGAAAAACTTTGACTTATCGAAAGTTCGACGTATCGCTAGTTGCGGCTTTCGATATTTTAATATTGAAAACCATCGAATATTTTAACTAATATGTACAATAAACAAAATTACAGAACTTTAAAGTTTTTAAGCACAATATGCACAGTTTAATCAAAAACATTGAGGGGAAAAAAATCAAAAGCATCAAAAGCACGGCTTTGATTTTGATACTGCTGGAACTCCTTGAATAGAGCTAATTCTACTTCAGGAAAGGTGCACATCTTCATTTATTTAAAATTTAGATTCATGGATTTTATCGCTTTAGAGGTTTCTCTTTTTCTTTTAATAACATTGACGGAGTACTTACTTAGACATCTTTAATAGCAAAGAAAACTCACTCTATCTCACAGGAACTTATCAGCAAATGATCGACTTACAGAATGAAAGGGAACGTATCGTAACTTAGGTCAGCCTTTGAATAAAGGTACAATCAGTTGACACGATAGCTTAAAAGCAAATTAGTAGTCTAGCAACCTGTCAAAGAAAACAAACTAAAGCGTAATTCAAACAGCGTTCGCACATCATATTCGCCACGTAAAAGGGACAAACAAACGTTTTTCTGAAAAGAGAAAAGCATTCATACATTGCGAACGCCAAAAAAGCACATGGCAGTACTCTCACCCAATAAAGAGAGCACGCTCATCTCGTGGAGACCAATGAAATGCGACGTCCAACTCTACGGACGTCAGAGCCGTCAGATATCTGGCTTCTCGTCCGTTCAACAGGTCCCGTACAATACGGCTTGCTGTCATGGCAACGCCGGCCGAAAACTGGTTTTAGGGAGAAAAAGATACCTCGTTGACGGATGTGTGGACGCAGTGTGAATGTTGCATAACTCATTTCCACGTGTATAACTCCTTTATCGCACATTGGCTCAACAGGTGCTCTTCTTGCTTTAGAGTTCTATTGTGCAGGAATTGCAAGTGAAGGTGAACTGATTTTTCTCTCATAGTCACTCGTTTCTTACTTTTTGTTCTGTTCTTTTGAAATAAATTTTGAATTATCTTTCAAAAAACTTCGAGTTTAAGGAAGTTAACTTCGAGATATTGAGAATAATTAGCATGGAATGAAAGACAAAGGGGTCGGAACTTGATAAAAACTTTGAGTTTAATAGTAATATTCGAGTTATCAGATTTCAAGTAATCGGGAATTGACTATATATTAATTAACATATGTAATAAGGGATATAGCAAAAGGGGGATTGGGGGGTCACGCCCCTCCCCCCTTGTTTCGACAAATATTGCCAGTACAGTCTACTCTTGACAACTTGAATTCCCAAGGAACTGGCTAAAACCTTTCAAGTAATCGTTAATTTGAGCAGTGGGAATTTCCTTTCCCAGCATCTTGAAGAATTAATTTTTTTTTTTTTCAAGAATAGTTCATAATAGATAGACTAAAACTTATAGATTAATTATTAGTACTACAAAAAATATCTTTAGAAAAAATGAATTTCATCAAGTTACTTAGAAAAAATAAGCTATTTTTGACAGCTTACATTTTTTTTATCTCATCTCAAAATGTCATTTAGTTTGTATGTTGTAGGACCATATTTCTTTCCTCTTGATTTCAGTTCGTATTGCTTTTAAACGTCTTTTTGTCCAAAAAGCATATTATTTGAATCATCCAGAAAATAAATGCTATTTTTCTCAATTGTTCCTAAAATTTTGAGTCCCTCAAAGAATAGTCAACAATAAAATTTTAGGTCATCAGCCAGGGCAAAAACTACCTCAATCGGGTATTTCTCACGTAACCTTGCAACCAGTGTGCATTAAAGAGCACTTTTGTAAATAAATTACCCCTCCCACACAAGCTGATAAGAAATATAAGCAACGTGTTAAGGGGGGGGGGGACTACTTTCCTTATTTTAGCTGAATTTTTATGCATAAAATAAAAACAAAGCTCTCATCTTAAAAGGAGTATATTCGAGATATAGGGACATACTTTGTTGAAAGCACTAAACTATTTTGGGATGGAATGAAGATAATTATAGACATAAAGAAATATTTGAGTTAGAAGACTTTGAGTTATCAAGAATTGACTGCAGTAATATAGGATTTTATTCACGTGTAAGAACTGTTATGAACTATTTTTGCCAGTCCCAACAAAATTACCATTTTGCCAGCAAAATGACCAACCATGATTGTCAATTAAATAAAAAAGAGAAAAACAAATGCCTGCCATTTTTGAAACAAACATAAACAGTAGATTTTACTTCAAAAAAAGTGGTTTTTACACACACACACAAAGAGAGAGAAACAGTAGATTTTGTATATTCAAAACATTTTGAAACGACGCTCTCATTCAAAATATTTACAGAATTTCATTTATGTATATTTCCAAGACAAGGTTTCAATGAAAATAAAAAGAAATTTTATTCACTAAAATTTTGAAAATGCTTAACACTAATGGAAAAAAAAAAATTCAATATTCAACACAGATGCAAAAATATAGAATTTTAAAACAAAAAATAAAAGAACTTTTTAACATGCAAAATAACTTTAGAATTGCTTTTTAATTTGGTCATATTAATAATTACAGACATGATCATTGGAACTTTAAGGCATATTAAAGAATAATGAAAGCAAAATGTGATTTGGGATAATTTTCATATTTTACCGCTTTTAGTCTCACACCATCTCCTTGATGCCTTGAAGCAATTTTTAAAAACTACCTTACGTTTTTATTATTTTTGTTTTTAGGAAGAAAACCATATTTAAGTCGGAAATCAGGGAACAGCCTAAAAAAGCAGGATGAGTAATTAGTGTATTCAAAAACTAGTTGATCTTTTCTAAGTTAAATATTACCTGTCATTTCTTCAGTAACAGAGACAATGGACAGAAAACATGTTATACTTTTGGACATAGAACATACTCAAAATCAACATTTTCATATGATGCAAGTTTCACTGAGTAAATTTGACATTGAATTTCTACTTACACATACTGTCTTGGCGGCAATTGAGTCTTATAAGTGGGGAAGCAAACAAAAAAGACAACTAAAAGCCATGGGACCTTTAATAGCCAGCAAAAAATTTTTTAAAAAAGAAAGAAAAAAAGCACAAAATTTTGTTAGAGCTGGTGTTGAGAGTATTAAAGCAAATAAATGGAAACCCATGTTAGAATAACAACTTAACTCATGTTTTTCTTAGGGTTTTGTTAAATTTTGTATGCAATAACATCCCCTGAAGAAACACTTAGACATGAATTAGACTTACATAATTTACCCAGAAGTATTTTGAGGTATCACAAATATTTGATCATTGTCTTAAAAAGTATGGTTTGTTTAGGTAAAACAACTGATTTATTAATATTTGAAAAATGAAAACATAAACAAAAAGTTATTGCTTGTGCAAAATAATATAGTAGGCCCTCGTTTTACACGGGTTTACTCTACGCGGTTTAGGATTTGACACCTTTATTTTATTTTACGCGGATGAGTTATGCTCTTTCGCGAATGCCGCAATGCAAACTGATAAAATTTTCCCTCTTTCAAAATCCAAACTCCTAAAGATTGCAGATACACGTAATAGATTGCATTTTGGTGTGCAAATAATCAAGCTTAGGCCACTGGAAACATTTTATGCAATTGGTAGCAGAGTTCTTCCCAGACGTAAAGTTATTAAACTCACACAGTTCAGAGCTCACCGGAAGAAGAGTTTTTAAAAGTGACAAAGGATAAAAAAAATCAACAAGGATACCGACATCGATGAAACACAACCAAAAACGTTCATATTGAAAAATATGAGCCATTCCTAGATAATAGAAGTGATCTTTCAGATTTTTTAGTGAAGGAAGATTCTATCATGGAATTGATGCAAGTGATCATGGATCCGTTAATACTCTGCAAAGAGTTAGAGAAAATTTTTTAATGACTGCCAAAAGACTATCATAGCCAGCTCCTCTTTATAAACAGGACACGAAATTAATTTATGTTTTCTTTATGCATGTTGCACATAAAAGTCAATATAAGTACACATTAACTTTATTATACTATTAGTCATCACTAGAATGAAGTATTTTGCTATCTACGGAACCATACCCCTATTTTACACTAGTATTAGGTCTCAATTTACTCAGTTTTGATTTACACGGCATTTCCGTGGAACGTAAAATGCGGGTTTACTGTATTTCATAAACAGATACAGTCGAACCTTGTTATCACAAGACCTTTGAGACTGTCAACAAAGTGTCATCATAGCCGGAGCAGCCTAATCGGAATAGTTTAAGAATATATAATTAAACATTAGTTTACCATAAAATTAGATTTAATGAAGAAATTAATGGCGTTTATGTTTTTAATTACATTTAACTAATGCAACAGGGTTTCACTAAGGTCCTAATTTTCACAAAATGCAAAAACACTATTTTATTTGCAAAAAAAAAAAAAAAAAAATGCTTTTTTGCTCAAATAGTAAATTAATTTAAAAAAAAATACAAATGTATGATTCTTGAGAGGAAGCATGCATGCCGATAATCAATTTAATTTTTTTTAAATCTTAGCTAAGATGCTTAAATTACTATTAAGTTCAAAAACCCTTAGTTGTATCCGGCATTATGTCTGCCCAATAACTGCTTTATTAGGAGAAAGGGACTGCAACATTCTAAAAATCAATCATGTGTTCTCCTTCTTTATTTTACGTTAAAAAAATAGCTGCTGTACTTTTTTCTTCAAAGACGTCACAGACGAAATATGAATTTTGTTTTCAACTGGAAATGAAACACACTGAGGTACATATAAATATATGAGAATGTGTAACAAGCATTTTGCTAAAAATTTTCCCCCGATTCTAGTTTTTATGCTAAAGAACTTTTGAACTCACAACTTTACGATTGTGAAAGTTGAACAAAAAGTGCACATATTGTTTAAATAGGTCAAATTTCAGAAAACAATGTTGCAAATATTTACTAAAAACAACTCATACACTCAGCTTTCTAGTTTTTCTCTGCCCTGGTTTTTGGCTTTTAATAACTTCATTTTGGATCTGATGTATCCATAGCAAAACCAAGCTAAGTCTTGATTTAAACAATAATAGTATATAGAACAATTACGGATCATAAAACGATTCATCAAAAATAAACTTGCTTCATTGTGTTTCTTTTAAAGAAAAACTGAAAGCAGAAAATAGAACACAGGTTGAGAAAGTTAAGTAATTTTTCACGTTTACTTACTTTTCGAAAATAACAGTGATAGAAGAAATACAAATATAAACATTTTAAAAGATTAAATACAACATAAGCGATGTTTTGAATGCTTGTACAACCACGCCTTTCTTCGCGCTATGTCCTTCATCCTAAACGGATGGGATTGTAGTAACGTTATCAGTCCCGATTATGCTTTGTATATTAGCTTATCCCAATCCCAAGCTGTATAAATAAAGCTACCACAACCACGCCACGCCTTCACATCATCATGCCAAGATTGACGTAAATCTAGTAGGTACCCTAGGTGGCGCTAGTATTTTACTTATTTTTCGGTCTAAAAAGATTGGGCGCCAAGCATAGCACACATTGGACCCTACACTGGTGTGCAAAAATTAAGGACGAGACGGTTTTTTCAATATAACTTTGTACAAAAGCTTTCCAAATCAACACATTTGATACCGTAAGATCCCCAATACGTAAGGACATGTGTAATGTAAGCAACACTTACTAAAAGAGAAATCAGAGGGATAAAAAGAAGCTTTATTGAAAAAGTAGCATGCGACTGAAGGCCGAAACATCCCTGCGATGGGTGTGTACCAGGCTCGGACTGGCCCGCCTGCCAACCTGGCCGAGGGCAGGTGCGCCCTTCCTACTTTTTAAGATAAAATGCAAATCAAGCCCCTTCGCTGAAAAAAAAAAAAAAAAAAAAAAAAAAAACTTGTTTTGCAAATTTTGAAACGAAAGTTTTCTGATTGATTCGAAAGCTGTCATACCTTCCCCTCATTTTGAAGTTTCGAAAATTTTTCTCCGAGCCCGCTTTCCCTAATGTTATCGTCTAAACTTTTCCGTCTTTTAAGTTTCAATTTTAAAAAATTGCCGAGAAAAGTTCCTTCTGTCCCATCCAATCGTTTCCCGTAATGTTTCCAAAGATAACCAACAAAAGCGTTTTTAAGACTCTTCAAAAAAAAAAAAAAAAAAAGGAGAGATCTTCGAATCTTTAATCAAAAAGACTGCCTATTCTGGAACTTCGATTTCGAAAACGTTCTGGAAGAAAGTTTCGAATCGCATTTTTTCCCTAACGTCATCATTGGCGTCGTCAGCTGAAATTTATTGGGGGGGACCATTCTGACTATCATTTTTAAGTTGCATTAAGAAAAACTCGTGTGTATATATATATATATATATATATATATATATATATATAATGGGTTTACATTTAATACAATATTTTAAACTGGTACATCTTGATTCACATAATTACACAATAAGAAAAAAAAATTGAATACCAACAAATACATTTTTTCTAGACTGCACATGGGATACGAATATCCGTGCTATTTTTTTGTGATCAATTTCGTCCAAGATGTTTTTGTGAATGTAGCATAAAGCAACAAGATTCAACCGCTTTTGTGTCATAGTCGACCTTAGATACCATTTCAACTTTCTCAGCGCACTGAAGCTTCTTTCAACTTTACACGACGAAGGGCGGCACACCAAGAGTAGCCGCACCAACTTTTCAACATTTTGAAACAGTAGACAATTGAATCAACCGTTCTTAATGAATGAAATCAGCAAAAACGAAATCCAGCTCTATTGAATCCGCCGCTTTATGGAATCAAAGCTGTTCAGAACAAAATGTGACTCATATAAACCGCGACAACTGTATAATTAAATTTTTATATTACATAGTGATAAACCCTGCAGCTCTAAGTTCTTGGCACAAGTTGGATTCGAAGGAGTTTAATTTGATGTTTTTTAATTAAAAAATTAAAGTATATAATTCACCGTTATGACATTCACGAACCTACGAAAAACACAACTACAAAAATAAAATAAGACACAAATAATTAAGCTCTCATAATATCATATTTTAATAATGCTACCTTTTAAAGTATTTTCATAATTTTTTCAGGATTTTTGTAACAAATGCACCAGAATTTTGCTTTTTTGTTGAATCCTCCATACACTCAATGCATATGAAACCAAAAAACAACAAAAACCATGCCCATGTTATTTCATTAATTTCTAATTTCTCAAAGTCAGCAGGGAAAGTGCCCCTCCTGATCCTCTTTAAGTGACAGCACACCTCACAGATTGAAAAGTACTGGCCTACACAGAGAACAAACAGCATTTGGTGTATAATTGAATTCTGATCAGCGGACGATGAGGAAGAGATAGAGAAATGAACTGCTTTTTTCTGACACGTGACAATAAGTTTTAAAATGGTTATTTCAATAAAATTTGTTCAGTAAAGCAGGATTATTAATGGATAATTTTCTGTTAAGCTTTAATAACTAAAAGGAGCATTATTTATTCCATTAAAATTTATAAAAGTTGAAACATTTCAAAAAAAAAAAAAAAAAAAGAGAAAGTTGAACGCATTAGCTCCCATAGGACTCATAATGTCAAAATATTGACTGTAAAGCATACCTGATTAGCAGGCATTCAGGGGCTACTCGATAAGAGGTCACTGTGAACTTTCATAAACTTTCCTTTCCTAGAAAATTTTTTCTGACGAATCTTCAAATTTCGAGTAGTTTTTTGCGAAATATTGCATTAAAAAGATATTCTCATTTGATGTAGTGATGTGGGTAATTAGGAATTTCATTCGGAAAATCGAGAAGTAACCCCACCTGAATAGTATAAAATCGGGGAGCCCCTGCATGTATTACACTCAACAGAATGGTACTTACCTATCACGATCTTTTGATTTTTTGAAGATGGTTCCGTGGATGTTGATGATGATTCAGTTGTTAAAAATTGCTAAGGTTCATTTGATGTAGAAGGTTTGCTACATTTTCCCATTTCAAGCCACCTCTCCATATTCGTAATCGAATATGTAACAAAAAAGCATTCTTACCAAAATAGGAGCGCTCTTCAGGTCACCTACTCTCAAGGAGACCAAAAGACCACATGAAATTATCTTTATTTTTGTCGGAACGTCCTTTTATTTCTGTCTTTTTTTTTCTGGTCATCTTGCGCTTCTTTTTTCGTTGGTCTATCGGAAGTGACATCACAGTATCCATCGTTATGCTGGCTTACGATTTGCTTTTGAAATTGCACGTTAATTTTTAGACTCCTCCTCTTTTTTTTCTGTAACGTAACGCTTTTTTGGTCAAATTTGAGATGCCGCAAACACATTTGAGAAACCGCGCTTCGGTAAGGTACTTTGAAGCCACGTGTTGAATAATGTCAAACAATGACACGTCTCCTTTTCCTTTCTACCCCAAACTTAACCTTTGACTAGCTAAGTGGTCTTCTAAATTTTTGTGCATCCTTTGACCAGGGTGTTGTTACCAGCTGCAAAAAACCGCCAAAGAAGTCTGGTGTCTCATTTTGTTTGGGAAACATCGGAGTCGCTATAAATTGAATCGAATCGACGAAACAAACACTGCAAAACTTGAAACAGAAACCTGGAAGCGCCGAGAAACGAGATAAGAAAGAAAGGGGCAGAAGCTCAGATCCCCGTCTGACGTCTGTTGACTTATTAGCACGAGAGTCGTAAAAAAGGGGGGGGGGGTGCATATACGCTGGAGACTCGACTATGGATGGTTGACATTGCACTCGGGAGAAGGTATCCCCTTTCTAGCATCCTTCACTAAAGCTAGTGTGCGTAGAGCAGAGCAATAATTTGTCAATGAAGTTCACTTTCCGACTTCGTTCACTATACACATCACATATTTTGTTTTTTTTAGTTCTTTTTTTTTTTCGATGTTCATTTCGTTTTATTTGATATGAATTAAACATGGTAAATTATATATTACGCAACTGTTTAAAGTCTTCAAAGCAAAAATAATTTCCCCAAAATAATGAATTTCATCTTGACAATTATCGAGGGGGTCCGATTTTCAAATATTGAGAGGGTTCGGTCCTCAAATATTGGGGGGGTCCGGACCCCTTGGACCCCCCCCCCCGGCCGCGACGCCCATGAACGTCATTAAAGATGGACGGCAATAGCGTTTTAGCATTAAAATTAATAAAAAAAATTATGGAGATGAGGCCACTAGACCTTCTCTCTTTATCTTCTAACATCATCGAAGTTGGTCTAAAATTGCATTTTCGAATTACATGAACAAGTTTATTATTGTTGGTAGAGTCGGTAGTGGTTGCTGTTTAAATAGAGTTGTCTAGGCGTTTGTCAGTGAGTTTTTCTACACTTATTTTAATGAATTTCATAGTGGAAAAGTTGAATTTCGTATAGATATGTAGCAGTGTATTTTATAACATAATGACCACTTGACATCAATGTCGCCTAGAGAAAAAAATATCACTCAGAAGATGCGAAATCAAACCACTGGGAAACTTCAGAAATTTCGAATTTATTTATTCACTGTTTTTTGTAAATTGCCGTCTTTGGCACTTGATTGAAAAAATTAGTGAAACGTGCCTTCCCCTAAAATTTAACAAAAATGGCCTACAGTCAAGTTTTTACAATTTCAGTGGGAAGTCCACAAAATCTTCCTCTCCCAAGTAAACAAAAATCGTCTAAAATTGTGTTAAAAAAATTCCGAGAAAAGATCACCAAACTCTCTCCCCCCGCCCCAACACATCACAAAAAAAATCGTCTACAACTGTATTTTTATGACTTTAATTCCAAAAATTTTGCAGGGGAGAGTTCCTCAACCCCTTCTCTCCAATGTCATCAAAGATTGTCAAAACTTTTGAATTTTTGGAGCTTCAATTTCGGAAAAATCGCCGGAATCGAAAACTTTTTCGAAAATGTCGTTAATGAGGGCTTTCAATTACGTTTTTAAAACTTCAATTCCGATAAAATTCCGGGGGAGAGCCCTCGAACTCGAGTTCTTCTCCTAACGTCAATGAAGACCCACTATCATTATGTTTTTGAAGTTTCAATATTGATAATTTGAGGGTTTACTCCTGACTCCATCCCTTCCCTTTACGCTATCAAAGATGGCTAACCATCGTATTTCAAAGCTCCAATTTCCAACAATTTCCGATGGAAAGTTCCAAACCCCGTTCCTTCCACCTACGTCATAAAAGATGGCTTACAACTGTGTTTTTGAGACTTCAATTTCGAAAAATTTCCGAAAAGGAGCCCTAATGTCTTTCTTTCCTCATCTTGCAACATCATTCAAAGATCGTCTAAAGCAGCGTTTTTGGAACTCGAAAAGTTCTGAACCCCATGTCTTCTGCTACGTCATCAAAGATGGCCTAAAATTGCGTTTTTAGGACTTTAATTCCAAATTTTTTTCCGGGGGACCCCGAACGCCCCGGTTTTTGGCAATACTAAAATTGCATTTTTGAAGCTATCATAAAACGATTGGGGAGAACTCATGTCTCTCATCTTTCCCTTCAAGAACACAAAGATAGCAAATAACTGTGTTTTCGAAAATATACCCTTAAATTTCAAACAAATTCCGGAACGGGACTCCCAAACCTCCTTTCCACTGTTAATTTCCAAAAAGTCTGATATTGCGTTCCGAACAAAAATTTTCGGGAGAAAGTCTGAAAACACTCCTTCCTTTGCGCGAATATTAAACAAAACTCAATCAACAAACAAATCCAAAACTATCTTCAAATTTTATTTACAATTGCAATTTTAGTATTTCATTACGTTCGGTACGTAATCTGGTAAAAAGAGATGCCATTTTTGTGCTGGAAACTTTCTTTTATAAAGGAAAAAAGTACAATGGAGGACCTGAATAACAACTGAAAAAACTTCACGAGTTTTCAAACGAATCAAAAGTTAAAGGGTTTAATTTACACTGCTTGACAATTGCTAAGGAACAATTACATTTTTTGGAATAGTTAAGAACAGATAATGATTAAAGAAACAGAACGAAATATATAGTTAGTAGGGAGGATGTGCCTTTATTATAAGTACAAAATAATACAGATATTACTGCATTAATGAAGTAAAAACTTAAAAATAAAAAAATAATCCTACTTAGATGATTTTTATACAACACCAAAAAAAAAAAAAAAATGATCTAGGTCAGAATAATGGAGACATGAGTACCTTAATATGATGTATGACTACCAGGGACACTGATGCACAATTTACCTCTGTTTTCCATACTCCCCACTAATTAATGAGGAGTGCTTGGGGGATGTCATCCTCACTCCTCTCTCAATGCGGATTTGAGTTCTTGTACTGTTTTGGGAGGGACGGTTCTTTGCGCAACACGTCTGCCAAGAGCCTCCCAGGCAAGTTCAATTGGATTTAAGTCGGGAAAGTAAGCAGGTCACTGCATATAGAGAATGTTTTCACTTTGCAGTGTGTCTGACACTTCAATGCTCCAGTGTGGCCGTGTATCGTTGTCCGTAAAGAAAAAATCTGCACCGACAGCTCCCCTAAAAAGACGAACATGGTCCAACATAACATCTTTGCAATACATTCGCGACATATCGCTTTCTTATTCAAAAGGTGAAGCTGTGTTCTGCCATTGTGCATGATGCCTGCCCACACCTTACGCCTGGGCAGTACCGATCACGTTCGCAAGCAAATTTTTGTGCATAACGTGTTCCACACGCTCCACAATCACTTGGTGACCACAATCACTTGTCACACTGAAACGAGATTCGTCAGAGAACATCACTCTAGACCAATTTTGATGATCCCACCAACATGTTCCTTAGACCAGCGTAATCTCTCTCGACGATGGCGTGGTTGAACTTGGATGCAACGTAGAGGCTTCCGTGCATACAAACCGACATTATTTACAAGCCGTGAGATGGTTCTTGCAGAAACATGCGTACCGGTAGCGGTTGTTAGATTTGCAGCTATCGGTCCAAGAGTGAAATTTCTGTCCCTTTTTGCCACGAGGGCTACATAGCGTTCCTCTGAAGGTGTGGTGCTTCTACCACCACCCCCGGCATGCTTTTGCAAAACATGTCCACCTTCAGCGGCCGTCTTCAATCGGGAGATGGCACTTTTTGATGCACCCATTGCAGCAGCCACAGTGGTGACACTTTGACCTGCTTCCAGTCGTTCAACCGCTCGTTCACGATCGTAGATACTCAAATGATGTCTTGCTGACATTTTACTCTTAAGTATTTCAAGAACCAAACAGAATTTCAGAGAAAAACTTTTTTTAACATCCAGCACTTTTTTTGTTAAAAACCAAACAGTGTGAATTTTCGTACGAATTTTGAGCGTGTATGCACTGTCACTTATGTAGATAACGAGTCTTGGTCTACCACGCCATCTGAACTTGAATTTATTTCCATTGGCCAGGTGGTTGAGGTACAAATTTGCATAAATCATTTGTTCCTTAGCAATTGTCAAGCAGTGTATATAATAGACACAGAATATTAGTAGAAACTCTTTTTTTCAATTTTTGATTCTTGTGTGTGTCATACTCGAAACACTTATAACTTTCATTCAAACTCTTTGAACGAAACACATTATTCGAAAAAAAAAACATGCTTCATTTCTTAAACTTTTTTACATTTTTTATTTTCATCAGTCCCCCCCTCCCCCCTTAAGGATTACTCAATCGCTCCTCCCAACAGGATCGTCTGGATCCGCCACTGATCGCTCCCCTAAAATGATCGGCTATATCCATTCCGCGATCCCCCCCCCCCATTGTCATGCGCCTTCAGAAAAATTGGCGTATGCGCCTTTTTGAGGACCCAGTCCGACCCTGGTGTGTACTAATTTTATTACTAAAAGATAAGACACGAAAACTTAGCTTTTAATAACTATAAACTGCTACTACATCTTACAATGATCGTGACGAGAAATATGAATACAATAATTGCCAAATAACAAGAATAAAAATATCACATTCACCCCCTATAAAAATTCGATTCTTATAGCTCAGTTCAGAATGTAGTCCTTTAGGTAAGTAGGAGGTCGCCTTGGCACACACAATAATTGGTTTGTTTCCAATTCATTGTAAGAAAATAACATTTAGGAATAAACATAAGCTAAATTTTGCAAACAATAAATAAAAAATGTAGTGTAAGTATGATGAACAGTACAATGAAATAATAGAATAACTTTATTTTATTTTTTCTTTTTATTTGGTCCCTGCGCAGACAAACTTTATTGCTATAGAAAAGCTCCGATTTTTTTTCCTGATAAAATGCGTTTTTTCTTAAAAAAGAAAGTTGATAACGTTTTTTCTTGAATTGTTATATGTTCTAGCAGCCAGTTTTCATTTGTATGTCCTATTTAGTTGAGATTTCAGCTTTTATAAAATATTTACCTTGAGACATGGTTTCAATATAACATGGTACACATTTCTTCATTCACATTATTTTAAAGTTTCATATAACATGGTTAATAATATGTAGGACATAACTAATTAGTTCAAAAAAAAGTAAAAAAAACTATTTATAAAAAAGTCTCGTATTAGACAACCATGTTATGCAAGAGATACCTGTAATATGTATGATTTAAGTAAATGGCATAAGTACTGTTAAAAATTGAATTAATAAAATGGTTTTTGAAAAGTTTAAGCTTTTCTTATTTTTATGCCATACATAAACATACAGTAGAACTCTACAACAACTATCCGAATCGCTTTCAGAATTTGAGCAAAAAATTAAGGCGATTGCACTTGCTGCGATTTTTAAAATGCTGATTCTGTCGATTCATGCTATTATCCTTCTCTCTGCAGCAGCACTTGTTAGTACACATAGCATCAAAAGCGCTACCTTTCTACTTGATTAATTCAAAGTTCTTTTTCTTTAAAAATAGTTTTTCTGATCTTCAACATTCATGCAGTAAAACGATTAAAATATGCCCCTTTTTCAGAAAAACTAACAATCTAAATGGGGTCCGGTTGGTTCGGATAATTGGAGTTCTACTGCAATTTAGAAGTTTTTTGTTGTTCTAAATAAAGTATATGTCCTTAAATTCTTGTATTAAACATTTTATGTGATGCATATTTCTAATTACCAGTAAAGTTTCAAATAATCAAAACAGATAGTTCTTTTTTTAATGAAAATGACTCTTTTTCAATTTAATATTGAAAAATGCAAAGGTGGTACACTTTTACAGAAGAAATTGGTTTACTGCGTCTTGCATAACTATGGGATTGGTTACCCAATGGATGTGTCTCCTTCGTTATACTAAAAAAAATTTTTAAGGTTGCTAGCCTTCAGTCTCCGTCAAAATGACGAAAATCTGGCTTTTGAAAATGTCCGAAGTTGCACGGTCCACTGTTGCACCAAAAAAGTGGGGGTCAAAAGAAGTGAAGAGGTGTTAGGGGGCGTGGTCCCTGAAGCTGATTTGTTGTTATTCTTCCAGAAAATTGGCCTATATTACTGTCTCTTAATATTACTGATTTAACTCTCTGGCGGTTTGACATACGAGCGGAATTTCACCTGGAAAAGGTCACCTTGGGAACATGGCTATCTGCTCGAAATGGTCAATACTTTTTATCTTGAAATTCCCTCCCCCTTTCGGAAGGAGATAAAAAGCACTTAATCCCTTTTGTCCAGGACGTGCTGTCAAAGCTCAACCCCTTTCTTTTCAACGCGTGTCGCAGGGAAGAGTGGAACTCCTCCAGACTGCCAAGATCCGTCCCGCCCATTTCTGCCCTCAACACGTGTAGCAAACGAGTTGAATTCCTTTCAGCCAGTCGTGTTTTACTAATCACAACTTTCTGTAATATTTATGAAGTAATAATCTAGATTTTAAATCTCTGGAATTGCTATCTCCTACTACTGCTCTAAATTACTATTCACATATTTTATTATTGAATTTAACTACTCATATTCAACATTTATAAAACAATATTTGGAACAAGTTATTTCAATATGAAATAGCTAAATGCATTTAGTTATGATTGTAATGTTTTGCATAACCTGAAATCATACGTAATAATAAAGAGCAATAAAGGAATTCCCTCCCCCCTTCCGCGCAACAGCAATTCGTTGTTTTTCTTTTAACGCTGGGGGAAAAAAGCACTGCAAATTTATACATCTATGCATACTTTTTACATACTATGTTTGTATATGTATATTTTTTTCTTTATTTGTGCATTTTTATGTTTCGAATCTCGCCATATTTGAGACTAAGTGATCGTAATAGCGGTATACCTAGACTTGCCTTATTTCCGAAATGTTCAACCAGGACCCCCCCCCCCCCCCACCGTGGGTATTTCAAAAGGTACACACCCCGGCTGGTTTTCAGAGTGTTTTAGAAGGTAGTTTATTCTCAATGCTATGGATAAATGATTACTAATTATCAGCCTAAACCAGGAATAATAAATGATACATGACGCAAGCAGATAATTAACAATTTATTTTGTTAACATTTAAACAATTTATTTTGTAAACGTTAATCTTTTGATGTTGCTTCAGCAAGAAATGAGGAATTGAATTTTGAACAATATTTACTTGTTTATTGCATTGGCTAGGACTTTTTTAGAAAGTCTTTTTTGTTTTAAATCTTTTTGTAAAATTCCTTACAAGCAAATCGGATAGCAATTTTATAGCTCATAAATTACAAATCTGTACCTCAGAGCTAAACTAACGTGATTCACATACGCTACTTTACAGGAGAGAAAAAAATATGTCATGTGAGTGCAATTTTCGAAAATATGTAAAATATCCGATATTTTCAATCAACGCAAACTAATGTCTTCAAAATAGTAAATGCATCCTCAAATCACTCTTTATTTATTATTATAATGTGCAGACTTAAAATTAAGGTTTCTTTAATTATTCATATCTAATATTCCATTTTACATTTTAGTCAATTTTAATAGAGTTAATATAGCGTTAGCTGTTCTACTCATTTGTCTTCTGTTAGCTACTTTTACACAGTTATATGATTCAGAAAAAAACAATATGCAACAGTCAGGGGCACAGTCATAAGACATTTTCTTTTGTTCCAACCAATGGTTAACATTTAATTAGGTACTTTTAATATGCATTAAAATTGTTACATTACTAATAATTTTATGAATAAAAAAAATACATTATTTTGTTATATTAATGTGTAATAATACATCATAAAACTATAGTGCATAACTTTTTAGGTATTTTTAATAATAAATGAGCTATATTACTATGATTAATATAATTTTTATACTAAAAATACCGTAGTTGGAAAAATAAATATCGAAAATATCAAAATATCATGATATTTTCAGAACAAATATCGGATATATATCGGCGAACCCTAGCAGTAATAAACAGAAAATTCAAATTTTTGGACTTACGTCAGTCTGGCTACGAGGTACAGAAATGAAAAATTTATTATTTTAAATAATCCTTCACGGTTAATTATTTTTATATTTTTTTGGTCATCTGTAATGAAACTTATATTTTACCGAGACGTGAAGTAAACTGGCCGGGACACTGGATTTTTGAATGAAAATCGGGACTGTCTAGGATCTCGTTTGAAAATCGGAAAACAAATACTAAATCCAACATTCACTGAATTATGGCGTACTTAACAAAGCTATTATTAAAAAAACACTGACAATCACATGGGATCTAGTATGGGGGGCCTCGATGAGAGGCTCAGAAGGACAGTGTAACCTCCCCAAAAAATTCTCATTTGAAAAATGTGGAAACACTATTGCAACATTGAGATTCTTCTTTCAAATTTTAAAAATTGTTTTTAATGATGCATAATGTTGCTTCTCATTAGATGTTATGTAAGTATGATATAATGTGCATGCTCATGTTTATCATTTGGAAAAAGTAGAACTTCATTCGAAAATTTGAGAATCCACCTCTCCCGCCCCCCTCTCATTTTATTTCGGAGTGCCCCTGCTAGTAGTTAAGACCTAAGTGACCGAACTAGGTATCAAATCAAAGTTATGAAAACACAATTAAAGCAAAAAATAGTAAACAACGAAATACTTTTAAATTATAGTGGTAAAAAAAAAGTCGCAGCAAAAAAGTTGTTAAAAAAATTTTACGAATTTTCATCCCCGTAAAAGGTTTATTAATTAGTATGAAGCATGAATTATGATGATTTTTCTATAAAAATCAAGGTTTTATAATTATTTTTGCTTAAGTTGTTCCAAGGAATTGAAAGATCATATGACTTGTATCAAGCAATCGCACAGATTAAATAGTGATTTGAGATAAATATCAGGCTTTGGGCAAATTGAGATCAATGAAAATTCTGGATTTGTTGCTTAATAAAGTACAAATAGTTAAGCTCTGCTGAAGTTTTATTTTAATTATATAACGGTTTAAACCTTTATTTATTTTTCTCTATTTATTATTATTCCTTTTTTTTACATAAAAGAATAGTTATAAATTCTCACTTAAATTTCCCCATTTCCATCTTCCTACAAAATACTGTAGATCTTAAGCAACTCCATAGAAATTTCCTTTACTAAAAGTGAGGTCCCATTCTTCTGAATTTCTTCCCCCTCTCAATGAAAAAAATTCCGAGGCTCTTTATTTTTTATTGAAAAGAAAAAGCTACAAACGATTCAATTTTTGATTTTTTTTTTTGAAAACTATTCATTTTCATATACTTTTCCATTTTTAATAACAATAAAAAAAATATTATTAATGTTCTTTGCTAACAACTGAAGTTTTTTTTTTTTGTATAAATGTTAACACAATAGCTGCCTGGTGTTGTGCAAAATTTTTGCTCTTACTATATATTGTTTATTTAGTTTTTTTTTTACTTATACAGAATTGAAATTGTATGCTAAGAGATAAATGTTTGTTTTTCTTTGTGATTAAAATAATTATAAGCTGAAGTATTAGACAGAATCGGTGAATTTAAAATGTTTCTGATATTAATGATTGAAATTTGCGACCAAAACCCAAGGCCAATCAGTTAGAGTAAATAAATTTGAAAAAATATCCCTTTTTCTTATATTTTTTATAATGTGTTTTGAGTACAACATCTGCCTAAATGTGCGTAAAACGCGACGTAAGTGCACATAAAAGTTCAAAATTGATCTTTTACGTGTACTCTTTGGTTTTTTTTATGGCATTGTGATTTTATAACAGTTAAAGTTCCTAAATTATATGTTAGTAGCGAATAAAGCCGTAGCTATAAATTTATTTCCAAAAGGATACTTAGTTTGTTTTCGTTCAATTTGAAATCTCACGGCTTTTATTTATTAATTTATTTGAAATGTAATTGAATGTCATTGTCGTCGATTAAATTATGTTGCATCCATTTACAGCACAATCATTAATTAAATTTAAATTTTAAGCTTAGAAGAAAGAGAAGTGGATATTTCATTCTTGGAATCAAGTTTTGCTTTTAGCAGATGCTTACAATAAATAGCAAGGAGGTTTGCTTAGAAATCTTTGCGTTGATAAGAAGGATGCACTGAACCTTGAAACCCCAACCTGATGAAAGGGTATTGTTTGCATGTGTGAATACAGAAGGTGGGCCCCTGCGCTCCGGGGTGCCGCTCTCAGGAGAGGGGAAAGGAAACGCAGGATTCTACGCCTTGGACCGTTTGACAACGAAAATTTAGTGTCAGAAAAATACGTGTAAAACGCTAGCGACGTGATCTTGCTACGGCGTGATAAGACGTGCAAAACCGCCGGTAAGTTAATAACTTCCAAAAATGTGGAATATATGGCATCAAAAATTGAGCCGAATGGCCACCACAGACTTTTCCCTTATCCATTCTTATGAAATAAGATGTAAAAAGTTCATTCATTTAGTGTATTTAGTTTTTACTTTCACAAAATAAATCTATTCACCCTCGAAAAAACAATTTTTCTATAAAATCATCTTAAAAGTGAGGGGGCAGTTGCCCCACCGTACCAGCCGCCTATGGCAGGACTACAAAGAATACTTTGACAGGATAAGTAAATGTGTGGTTGGTGGATTAATTTGAGAACTATACTTGTCAAAGCTCGAAGGTTCATCTTCATGTAATGGCAAAATGAAAAATAGAAACAAATTTGACCATGAGAATAACTGGACCAACTGTCAGTAGCTAATATTTTTTGCTAAATAAGCACTGTCTGATGCTGGCATATATGAATATATTACACACCTAGTACAACACTGCCACATTTCCAAAAACTACTTTTCGAGAAAAATGAATTTAAACGTAATGCGCCTTAGCTTAAATTTTTTTAGTAACACACTGACACAAATAGTGATGTGGATCGGGTAAATACCCAGTGGGTAGGTAAATATTTTTTGGGTATTTACCCAAGGCCAGGGTGAATACCCAAAAACTGGGTATTTTACAAAAAAAAAAAAAAAAAAAAATGCAAAAAATGAGTTGGAATTTTTTTTAAAAATCTAAATATGGAATAATTGGTAAAACTGATACATACATATGTATTATACAGTTTATAACATTTTTTATTGGCAGACTTGATGAAATTATGAAAGAAACATATCGTGAACCAAAGAATCTTTCTTTTCAATGTCATAATTGGACAAGTATAAGCAATTCAACGATGGACTTCAGGATTTCAAAATCACAATCTAGGTTAGTCATATCCAAAATGAAAAAAAAAAAGGTAAGCATGAGGGATGCTTGGAAGAATTTACTGAGAAGCTATTAAGACTATGATGTTATTCATTTATTTATATTATTGCTGTTTAAGTGATAATATGGCAAATATAGAAACAGTTTTCACATTAATAAGCAAAAATCAAAATCAAAATATTGTTTTCTGTTGCCTTGCTCATTTGCATTTGCTCCCCGGTACTTCATGATTAAAATTTATTCGAACTATTTTTAATACACCCAATTAGTGATGTAGGGTGGGAAGGCAAATATTTTTTGGGGTATTTCCTCTCAGGGTAAATCCCCTAGTAATTGCGCATTTTGCCAAAAAAATTTTTTAAGTGGTATCAAAAGGTGATAATTTTCTTTTTAAAACTGTAAAAACTTTACTTAACTTTAAAACAGTAAAAACTGTTAAAACTCTCTTTTTAAAACTTAAAACTGTTTTTACAACTGTAAAATGAAAGATTAAAAATATAAAAAATTATATATTATTTTTTTTAAATTAAAGGTGTAATGAAATCCTATCAAAAAAATTGTCAGAATTTAGAATGAACTATTCTAAAACTTAAATAGGATGGCAGGATAATTCAATTTTTTAAGGGGCAAAGCAAAGGGATTTAAGTTTACATAGATGGCGCTAGCGCAATTTATCATCTGTGATTTTTCATAATATCATGCTACTAGTTAGTTTTGGCTTTGATTTGTGATAAGTTTGTTCAAAACCTCCTAAATACTAAATGCCTATCACATTTGCTTTAAAAGTGATCATCCGCCGGTACACAAACAACGCTACCTGACAGCAATACATGGATGGTGTTGGTATGACGAAGGATTCAAACAATTCAAATCAAATCGTTAATTGGTTAATTTTAAAATTTAGATTTAGAAGTTAACGAATTGTTTTCTCCGCTTTCAATTTTTAATGCTTTCGACCTTCGATAGTTGGCAGTAGCCAGAAGACCGAAATTATGCTTACTGGGATCATTTTGCTCTGTGTTGGAAGGGAGAACGCGATAGGTATTTAGTATTTAGGAGGCGTTAGTTTGTCACTCACTTTGTATTTGTACGGGTAAAACTTTAAATTTTGCTTTGAAAAGTGAAAAACAAAAAAAAAAGAAAGATGGGGACATTGATTAGGCATATCCAACGCATTTAATGTGAATATCATATTAGATTGCTAAGTTGTTTCACACAATAATTCTTTAAATATGTGATCAAAATACAATTTTTGGGCAAAATTTTATTGTTTTGTATGGTTGGTTATATATATACATAGTGGAATACAGACAGAAAAGTATTTTAGTTGAATATAAATTTTTGAAATAAATACCCGGGTAAATACCCATTTTGGGTATATACCCTGGGTATTTACCCCTAAAAATAAATACCCAGGTATTTTACATCACTAGACACAAATAAGGTTAAAAATGTTTTTAACTTGTGACTGTTTTGCATTTTAATAGAACTAATTAAAATGCACCAGGACATACAGTAAAGCACCATTTATATGTTTCGCTTTTATCAGTTATACGTTTTTCAAATTGGTCCCTGCAGATTCTAATACACATTAATGCATTCCTACTATACGTTTTTTCATTTATATGCTCATTTCATACAATCCCTTCAAAAACGCATAAACGGTGCTTCACTGTATATACAACTCAAAATCGACAATTTTTTACTTGTGGCAGTGTTGTATTAGGTGCGAGATATACTTGATGCAGTTAAACTCTCTTAACACGACCTGTGTTTATAAAGAAATCATGGCTAAAACGATCATCTTGTTCATCAAGTTTGGTTTGCTATTTAGTTACATTAAAAAGTTCATGTACAATACATACATTAAATTGAGGGTTTCGGCTAAGGCAAGCAAAATTTTCTTACCTCTTTACTTAAAATGTTCGTTGTTTAATTCTGTAATTTTCTTTTTTGGAAGTTATTTACCATTTTTTCAGATAGTAGAAGTCCCATTGTGTATAGAGAAGAAAATACTAAATATTTTACATAGAAAATAAAACCTGTACATTTGTTTACCTGTGCACATTTCAATTTACTCGGATATGAAAGTGTTCATCTTCTTTTGTGAATTAAAAACCTTTTCCACGATTGTCGATGATCATTTTCCTTTTTCAAAAATAGTCTTAATTTATAAGAAATAAGTGGGGTTTTTTTCCTCAATGTACTAATAGTTAGAATACAGTGTGTGTGTCAGTAGTAATGTTTTTTAAATATATGCAAACATTTCTTCTTTTTTTCACAGTATCACTCATTCACAGCTGTTACGAACAAATGTGCAGATTTTTGACACTTTGTATTAACCAAGTTCAACCGTGCTGTCAATCTCTCTGATACCCCTTCCCTAAAAACGTTGAACAGGCAGGGTCCGATCAATCGAAAATGATGCCCTGGCTGTGGTAAGTAGTAGTGTCCCCATTCACGAGAAAATCCCTTTTTTTTCAATGTAGCTGTTGTGTACTAGAAAAGCAGCGGAGCATTCATACTTATATCGTACAAATAGAAGGAAAGTGGTACTACTATAATAGTATTCAACTTCAAAAAATACCCCTTTCATTCTACTTGTGCAATAAATGTTTGCACTTATCCTGGTAGAAATTGAGAACTCATTTATATTGCTATCTTGCATATGTAAGATAAGAAAAGCTTCACACGGAAAATTAGTGCAAAGTAATATTTATCTAGGCAGTCCTCTTTTCTAGCGGTACCTTTGTAGAGTCCCCCCCCCTTTAAAAGATATCCTTTTTTATTTTTATATGGCAACTGTAGAGAAGAAGAGATAATCATTTTAAATTAAAATATGAAAATTAAAGAGTATTCTGTAGCACAGCTAGAACTTTCATATCTTGTCAACATGGGATAAATGCAGCTACTTTAAAAATAAAAAACTTATTTAGTTGAAGTATAGAATTCGGAAGTACATTGTAGTCTTTCATGAAACTGTTGAAGAAACAGAGTTTTCTGTTAATATGTACAAGGAATAGAATTCAAAAAGAAATACAGGTGAAATTTCCATTTAGCTTGAAGCAAATAAAACTGAATTTTGTTCATTCATACCAACACAGTGAAAATACTATTTCAACAGAATCTTAAATGCAGATCTGAAGTGGTTTTAGGTTGACAAAAATATCAACTGTAACATTGCGTAGCTTTGGCATGTATGGGTAAACAGTCATGCATAAAATATGATGATGATAACGAAGCTTTCAGTCATTGTTACAAGCTAAATAAAACATTTACTAGTACATCACCTTTGAATTCTACCTTAGATCTGAGTCCTTCGAGTGTAAAAATTAAAATAAATTTTATTTTCTGTGCCTACATTTACGGTTAGGATCACTGCACGATGAACAAATCTCTTTATCTCGTTAGTTTCAACATGTATTCAAATATGTTCCTCTAAAAGAACGCACAAAAGAAAAGTTGATTGCTTCAAATATTCGGTGGATCACGTTGTCAGTTGTTTAAAAAATTAATTTGATTTAGAATTTTAAACTTGAAACGCGTTTTACCCATTTTGCTCCAATGCTCTAAATCTGCGCGGTAGCCATGCAAATTGTAAACAGCAGTTTCGCGGCAAATCGAGATCACGTGATCCGTGAGTATGACGTCACATGAATAGACCCCATTAGGCACTCGCTGAGTATTTCTTGTGTTACGTGCCCGATGCGCACAGTGACCGGGTCGGACCAAGAAGAATCGTAGATCAGGCGGACAAGGAAATGTCCATGGTAGTTGAGGCTGCCCATCAGTAGGAGTTCCCTTGTCATGACAGTGATTGACACGGCACCTGTCTTCTTGCTCAGCATTCCCTCTTTTGTAGGCTGCTCACAATTGAAAACGAATAGATAAAATTTCAACTGGAGAGAATACATTCTTATGTCCTCTCTGCTGCACATATAATGAATTTTCTTATTAAGAACTCCTCTCTATCTCAAACGAAATTCTCCCATGCTAGTAGTGTACTTGTATCATAGAAAATTACCAAGCTATTTTTCGTTATTTTGCGTATGATTTTATTTCTGACACGTTTTTCATTATTTTAAAACTATCACAATTCATTAATTTTTGAAAGATTATATTCTCATTTGAATGCAATTTATTTCAGTGTTTTACAAATGTGCATCAAAGACTGCATAAATGGGACAAAATTGGATTTATACCTACTGGATGCAAAAATAGATTTCTTTCATTTAAGGGAATTGAAGAATCAAAACAATGTAAAATATTTGATTTTTTCTTGGTTTACTAACTCTATTCAGGCATGAAATGTTTTCAGAAGGTCGGTTAAGGGGCAAATATTTGCTTGTCTTTTAAGAACAGCTTCTGATCTATTTCTTAGGGTAGGAATTTAGTATCGAAATTAAGGGACTAAAATATGCGCTATATAAAATACAGTTATTTAACTCATGGAAATAGTATACATCTGAAATGTTAGTATTAATATTGAAAGAGCAGAATAGGGATTAAACCATAAATTGAGGGTAAATCATTTTAAGCCTATTGCTCCCCCCCCCCACTCCTCCAAAGCACAAATATTCAAATGGAAATACAAATTGAAGTTGAAAAGACTTTGAAAGAAGGAAATTACTAAGCAATTTTAGTCTTTTCAGCTTCGTTCGTATGGTTATGTTCAGCGAGAGCTTCACGACTGTAACTTACTGCTTAGTACTCGCTGAAATGCTATGAAAAGTGTTAAAACAATATACACTTGAGCAGAAACTATATCATGTACGTGTATATTGCTAAACTGTTTCTATTTGTCTTTTAATGCAGTTTAAGGAGAGAAAAAATGGAAGTAGAAGCTCTGATTAATTTCTCCCCCGAAAATTCAGGTCTACATTTTAATTAATGATGTTTCAGAACTACATTAATGAGGTACTTTAACTCAAAATCTCTTTTTATATTGTAGAGAGAGATCTAGTTCCTTAAAATAGAAAAAAAAAGTTACAAAGAAAGAAAAATCTTATTTGCATCAGTAAAACAAAAAAATGCTAATGTGTATTTGGATTTAGTATGTCGCACACTTTGTTTTCTTGTTATAATTTGGAAAATTTTCAAAGTTATCAATTAGTATCTTCTAATGCAGTTCCAACGAAAATATTTAGAAGAATGAAGCATTATGCATTTCAATAACAAAAAAAAAAAAAAAAAAAAAAAAAAAATCTGTTTTGAAAAGTACCTAATTTAAAGCAGAATAAAAAGTTTCTGCAATTTTTTGAATCATTACAAGTAAGGGAAAGTATTCTTGCATTATAATTCATGACCTCCGTTCCAGAAAGGGACAGCTTCAGATTTTACAATATTTCAGTAAACTGTTTACTTTCTTTCACATACTAATTAGCTACTTTTCTTTCTTAAATGAAGTTCAACTTTTCATCCCTACTATTCCGCAAACCTATTAAACCTATCCCAATAGCCCCTCAAACCAAAACTGATATCCCCTTCAACAGGTTATTGCTTTTCTTGTTGGCAAGAAATACTCAGTGAGTGCCTGATTGCACCAGGTGAAAAAATAAAAAAGGGGCTGTTTTACTTATCCTTGGCAATAAATTAGGCCTCGATAGCCAGTTTGGCGAAACTTCCCATAATTTGGCAGACCTGAGCGAGTTGGAAATTAGAAAAGTTCAGCCGATGATACTTGAACTGAAGCTTTTTTTTACACGTTTTGTTTAACATCTTTTGAATTTTTACATATTAGTAGCTTACAGGCAGAAAGTAAAAAAAAATTTTTTAACGAAATAGTCGTTTTTGTCTCAATTTAGGCGAAAATAGTCATCATAACCGCCAGTGGCAGCCCTGCTATATCAGCATGGCGGGTTCCCCACTAGGTCTATTTCCATGTGAAAGAAGAATACTCTTCCTTTTTTTTTAAAAAAATAATTTACCAAAGCCTTCAATCCTCAAGGTTTGTTTTTGATGTGATTGCATATTTTTTTTTTTTTTAATCAGTGAGACTTATTACAGAAAAGAACCTCTTCAACAATCTTCCTTACCTTGAACGTATTTGTTCCTTTCTCAGTACCGTCTGTTATTTCTAGCCTAAAATACTTTGCTGCATAAATTGAAAAAGTGGAAATGAAGATTTCAGATTTGCTAAGACATTAACAAGTATAACTTTTTAATTCAGCGCGCACAAAATGTGTTCGATATCAAACGTTAAAACAAACGAAAAAAAATGGGGGGGGGGGGGGGTACCCTAACTGTTCATACAATGAAAATAAGCATGTGTAAACTTTTTTTTTTCTTTCTTCGCTTTTACAGTTAAAATATAAACTGAAAGGAAAACATTATTGCTAACAAGACATTTATTTACTCGTCAAAACGAGCGATTGATCGACATGTATTTAACTTCGATTGACCATCTGCAATCTGATCACGTGAAACGGATGCATGGTTTCGCTGCCTAATTTGCAACTCATGAGAAAATAAAACGAATTTAAAATGCTGGATAATAAAATAGGATCAGAACCACTTCAAATACTAAAAAACAAGGTTTAAAGCATGATGGGCTAAAGAATTATCGGCAGAAGATATTTAAAGATAAATTATAAAGTAAAAAATATCAACCGAGCTCGGAAATAACGTTTTCTCAAAACAAAAAAGTAAACCACGTAAAAACGTACCATAGTTAAACGAGTACACGTAAACTATTCAAGGTAGATTAAGTTTCCTGATTGACAAATATGTCACTCACATTGAATACTTGACACACTTACAACTTCGACTAATAGAAAACGACAGGTTTGGAGAATGGCCGGATTAACGTACGTTAACTTACCTGAATTAATGTCATTGAGCAAAAGCAAGCACCTCTTCTAAAGATAAAAATTTGGTAAAAAAAAAATTGAGCTGTACTTGTGCTTGTCCATCTTTGAACTGTAAATTGAGCTTGTTAAAAAAAGATAACTTTCTTACCTTAATGCCAACGTACACCAATAATCATATACAGCTTCTTCACCCATGTAACTTTTCTGTTAATGGCAAATTATTAATGTCTCTGTACCATCATCTGTTTTTCTATATTCATTATCTATAGTACGTATCTGTTTTTAAATTTCAATATTTTTACGAACGATCAAGATTACGGCTTCACATTTAGGAAAGAGATAAAATTACTTACCTGTACGTATAAGGAGAAATCGAGCTATCAGAATCGAAGACCTTTCTACCTATTTCATTTTTCTATCATTGAGAAATAATTAACGTTTCCATAACATCTTTCTATTTTTACCAGTAATCAAGAAAAGACTTTAAATTTAGGAAAGAGATAAATTTCTTACCTTCGGTAAAACTGTATATGGAGAAAAGGAGAAATCACAATATCATTATAAAAACTTTAAATACCCATTTAATACAGTGTTCGTGTGTTTCCTCGGGAAGGAGTCGATAATTTCACTAGTCAAGTCAGAAAAAGAAAGTAATAAATAGGGTTGTTCGTATAATCGGACGATTCGGCTACTTAAGTCTGGATAATCAGCAATGTAAGATTTCTCTCCTCTTCTAAATTCTTAAATTTTCATGTTTTGATTGTCTTCTTGTTGATGAAACATGCCCTGTAAAAAATATCTCACGCAAGAAATAACCCTAATAGCAAAATTTCTTGCATCAATCTTGACAGATCTTGATATTATACTGACGGCGTCAATATTGACGTGTTTCATACTGCATAAAGCTTGCATAAAGATTAAAAAGCAATATTACAATAACAACACGTATGCAACATTGCATTCATCTTAAAATATCAATATTGATATTACCTTACAATAACAACATTGCATACATATTGGCGCCGTCAAGATGTATTGATTTCATGCTGTCGCCGTCAAGGTAATTAGTACACAATAGAACAGGTGGACCTTCGTTGATACTTGCGCATGCGCACAGTTCTTTCTACCCAGCGTCCCTCGAATTGCTGGCACATCTTCCTCCTTCGACCTACGATTTCAGTCGGTTCAGAGGAGCTGCACGTGGCGTTGTCGTTGCGTTCTTTAGGCTTCGTTAAGTTGGTTGCTTAGTTATTAGTGTGGAATAGTATTGTTTTAGGAATAACTTATGAATGACTGATAACTGCATTTGTTTATTAATATAGTACTAAACAAGTCATATCGCAGACGATGTGCGATCAATGTTAGAAATGGCCGAAAATAACTTTTTTCGTCCCTAGACTTCGAAACGAAGGACATGAAGCCCAGAATTTCGTATTATCACTTCAAACTCATGAGTAAGATTAATTTTATTCAATGGTTATATTTATGTTATTCTTTAAGATAAATTCATGTGTTTTGTCCATGGGATATTTTCAATGCTGACATCCATTTGGAAATGTACTTTATTGTATTTATTTACTTATTTATTATTTTGCTTTCTTTATTCTTAAATGTGTTATAAAAACTTCCGCAATTATTCCTAACTAGGCATTTTATGTCTTTATAATACAATTAGAAGCATGAATTTATAAAATAAGTCAAGTATTACGCAAAACGAAGAAACTTTCATTTTTTAAATTAAACTGCGAGTACTATTAATACCTTTATATGAATTTCCGAGCAGATGTCAGCTTTAAGGAAATATTCTTAGGCTAGAAAACTATCTTGAAGAATAACAGAAATAATTACAGAATGAAATTTAATTCTGGAGTTTCAAGTGAAAATAATACAAAGAAATAAATAGATAAAACACCTTGCAAACGTGCTGATTTCATACTGTCATGTCAATGTATCCTGACATTTTCCTGTCATATCAATACGTATGCAATATTACAAAAGCAAGATCATCTTGCCTAGACCTTGATTTCATGCTGTCATGACAACATCTTGATATTATCCTGTCATATCAATACGTATGCAAGATTACAAAAGCAAGATCATCTTGCCTAGACCTTGATTTTATGCTGTCATGACAACATCTTGATATTATCCTGTCATATCAATACGTATGCAATATTACAAAAGCAGCCTACCTTGATATTTTCCTGATATTATGTTGCATACACCTTGTCAGCCAATATTGTGGCAGCCTGCTGACAGCATAAAGGGAGTAACATAACAACATTGAGGCAGCATTAATGCAAGATGATTTTTCTTGCATGTCAACCTTTATGCAATACTGAGGCAAGATATTTTGCTTACTGGGAAACGCATCAGTTTCCACACCACCCAATGGGGTATGATGCATGGCGCATTACCCCTTTCGTTGTACCAGGGCTGCCATTGAGTTATGGTAATAACAATTGTCGTTTTGACAGCCGCTTAAATAAAAGAAAAAATCAACCAGTATTTTCTAAATAGCATTAATAATATATCATGCTACATATCCTTTAATGAATAGTCATACCGCAGCCGCATGGTAGTATATAAGCGGGATCACCCGCACAAGCGAAGCTCTCTCCAGTTACACACTAATGGTGAACAACATGACATGGTATCATACCAATCGAATTTCAGTCACAAGAATGTCAATGCACTGAAGATACTTATAAAGACCTTACAACGTTGACGCTGGTGATTAGGATTTTTTTTAATCTCTTAAAACATAAAAGTACGTTTAAAAAAATCGTAAACTGTTCATTTTCTTTCACGTACTAATTAGCTACTTTTCTTTCTTAAATGAAGTTCCAATTTTTATCCCTACTATTCCGCATATCTATTAAACCTATCCCAATACCCCAAACCAAAACTGATATTCCCCTTCAACAGGTTATTGCTTTTCTTGTTGGCAAGAAATACTCAGCGAGTGCCTGATTGCACCAGGTAAAAAAAATAAAAAAGGGGCTGTTTTACTTATCCTTGGCAATAAATTAGGCCTCGATAGCCAGTTTGGCGAAACTTCCCGTAATTTGGCAGACCTGAGCGAGTTGGAAATTAGAAAAGTTCAGCCGATGATACTTGAACTGAAGCTTTTTTTTACACATTTTGTTTAACATCTTTTGAATTTTTACATATTAGTAGCTTTCAGGCAGAAAGTAAAAAAAAAATTTTTTTAACGAAATAGTCGTTTTTGTCTCAATTTAGGCGAAAATAGTCATCATAACCGCCAGTGGCAGCCCTGCTATATCAGCATGGCGGGTTCCCCAATAGGTCTATTTCCATGTGAAAGAAGAATACTCTTCCTTTTTTTAAAAAAAAAATAATTCACCAAAGCCTTCGTTCCTCAAGGTTTGTTTTTGATGTGATTGCATATTTTTTTCTTTTTTTTTTTTAAATCAGAGAGACTTATTACAGAAAAGAACCTTTTCCACAATCTTCCTTACCTTGAACGTATTTGTTCCTTTCTCAGTACCGTCTGTTATTTCTAGCCTAAAATACTTTGCTGCATAAATTGAAAAAGTGGAAATGAAGATTTTAGATTTACAAAGACATTAACAAGTAGAAATTTTTAATTCAGCGCGCACAAAATGTGTTTGATATCAAACGTTAAAACAAACGAAAAAAAAATGAGGGGGGGGGGACCCTAACTGTTCATACAATGAAAATAAGCATGTGTAAACTTTTTTTTTTCTTTCTTCGCTTTTACAGTTATAATATAAACTGAAAGGAAAACATTATTGCTAACAAGACATTTATTTACTCGTCAAAACGAGCGATTGATCGACATGTATTTAACTTCGATTGACCATCTGCAATCTGATCACGTGAAAGGGATGCATGGTTTCGCTGCCTAATTTGCAACTCATGAGAAAATAAAACGAATTTAAAATGCTGGATAATAAAATAGGATCAGAATCCCTTCAAATACTAAAAAACAAGGTTTAAAGCATGATGGGCTAAAGAATTATCGGCAGAAGATATTTAAAGATAAATTATAAAGTAAAAAATATCAACCGAGCTCGGAAATAGCGTTTTCTCAAAACAAAAAAGTAAACCACGTAAAAACGTACCATAGTTAAACGAGTACACGTAAACTATTCAAGGTAGATTAAGTTTCCTGATTGACAAATATGTCACTCACATTGAATACTTGACACACTTACAACTTCGACTAATAAAAAACGACAGGTTTGGAGAATGGCCGGATTAACGTACGTTAACTTACCTGAATTAATGTCATTGAGCAAAAGCAAGCACCTCTTCTAAAGATAAAAATTTGGTAAAAAAAAAATTGAGCTGTACTTGTGCTTGTCCATCTTTGAACTGTAGATTGAACTTGTTAAAGAAAGAAAACTTTCTTACCTTAATGCCAACGTACGCCAATAATCATATACAGAACTTTCTTCACCCATTTGACTTTTCTGTTAATGGCAAATTATTAATGTCTCTGTACCATCATCTGTTTTTCTATATTCATTATCTATAGTACGTATCTGTTTTTAAATATCAATATTTTTACGAACGATCAAGATTAGGGCTTCACATTTAGGAAAGAGATAAAATTACTTACCTGTACGTATAAGGAGAAATCGAGCTATCAGAATCGAAGACCTTTCTACCTATTTCATTTTTCTATCATTGAGAAATAATTAACGTTCCCATAACATCTTTCTATTTTTACCAGTAATCAAGAAAAGACTTTAAATTTAGGAAAGAGATAAATTTCTTACCTTTGGTAAAATTGTATATGGAGAAAACGAGAAATCAAAATATCATTATAAAAACTTTCCATACCCATTTAATACAGTGTTCGTGTGGTTCCTCGGGAAGGAGTCGATGATTTCACTAGTCAAGTTAGAAAAAGAAAGTAATAAATAGGGTTGTTCGTATAATCGGACGATTCGGCTACTTAAGTCTGGATAATCAGCAATGTAAGATTTCTCTCTCCTTCTAGATTCTTAAATTTTCATGTTTTGATTGTCTTCTTGTTGATGACACATGCCCTGTAAAAAATATCTCACGCAAGAAATAAACGCATCAGTTTCCACACCACCCAATGGGGTATGATGCATGGCGCATTACCCCTTTCGCTGTACCAGGGCTGCCATTGAGTTATGGTAATAACAATTGTCGTTTTGACAGCCGCTTAAATTTAAAAAAAAAATCAACCAGTATTTTCTAAATAGCATTAATAATATATCATGCTACATATCCTTTAATGAATAGTCATACCGCAGCTGCATCGTAGTATATAAGCGGGATCACCCGCACAAGCGAAGCTCTCTCCAGTTACACACTAATGGTGAACAACATGAACAACATGACATGGTATCATACCAATCGAATTTCAGTCACAAGAATGTCAATGCACTGAAGATACTTATAAAGACCTTACAACGTTGCAGCTGGTGATTAGGATTTTTTTTAATCTCTTAAAACATAAAAGTACGTTTAAAAAAATAGTAAACTGTTCATTTTCTTTCACGTACTAATTAGCTACTTTTCTTTCTTAAATCAAGTTCCAATTTTTATCCCTACTATTCCGCATACCTATTAAACCCAGGGGCGGACTGGCCACGTGTGAAATGTGGAAAATTCCACATGGGCCGTCCTTAACTGGGGCCGTTTTCTGTGCATTCAATGTGTACGTACCATTTTCCTCAATTTTATTTTTGAAAAAAAGTTCTTAGCTAGACCGGCCATTCTTGTGTCGAGGGCTGCATCAGCCAGAACTGCTCTTTTTGTTTGGGGGGGGGGGGAGGGAGAGGAGGACGGCCGCTCTTTTTTCAACGGTCACTCTCAGGACGTTAGTTTGTTCTTGCCTATAACTATTACCATATCTTGTTACGTAGGGAAAACGAAACAATGTCTTTGTTGGGTGATCTTCGTCCGAAGCGAAGCCTCCAGGGTCCATGGGTGTCTCTCGTATCTGTTCGGGATTGATGTTTCCTGGAATTCTGGTAAGGAGTTTTATTGGGGGTGGGGATCTTTTTATGTGGCCATCAGAGAGGATCTGAGACTGTCTGGGAAAAGATTACATTAAACCTTTTTCTAATGAAATAAGAGAAAGGCGCCATCCTAAGAATAGAATGTATAGGAACAAAACGTCTGCTATAAAGCTTTTTTTTTTTTTCATTTTCATCCTTCGTTTTTTTTGTTATGTTTCCCAGCACTTTGTAATAGATAGATCCATGACTTTCTCAACCAATTAGATAATTTTGTGATCTCCTCAATTTCGTCTCCGAGGAAAAAAACGACTCATTTGTTATACACTGTGTTGACTACTCAATGGGATTGCATGTGTTTTAAATCCAACGGTGACAAGAATCTTTTTTAGGTAAGTTTAATATTTTTAATCATCATGTGTTTATTTATTTATTTATTTATTTATTTTTTATTTATTTATTTTTTTTTTTTTTTTGTCATCAGCACTTTAAATAATAAGAACTTGAGCTATCGGTTATAATTATAACAAATTGACGGTGTTACACAAAAATGAGTCAACCCACCAAGCAGTACTTTTGAGTAAATTGAGTTCTAAGCTGAATTTCATAGATGACATATTAATTCAGAATTTGCTTAAATTGTCTTTGTATCCCCGTAGTGTATCAGTTTATCTGCCAACATATGTGAATAACTCATTATTTTTTTGAAAATTTTTGTTGTATAGCTCATTTTTGTATAACACCGTCCAATTTATCTATTTCCGTTTAGCAAACATAAAATTCACAAAAGTACAAACAGTATAAATATTTAAAACAGTGATTTCCAACATTTTTTTTTATCCGTCGCCCCCTTACCTTTTTTCTTGAAAAAAGCAAATTTTAGATTAACGTAAAATCGATGTTAGTATTTTTTGCATCAGTGAAACCTGTGTAAGTTGACCACTCGTGGTGCAGTACTTTGGTGGTCAACTTAGACCGGTGGTCAACGTATAAAGGGCAGTAATGATTTTTTGAAATATTTTTTTGTCATTTCTCGCACCGTGTATTCATTTTTCGAGGAATTCACCCTTATTACTCTTTCTGTTCAACTAACTTTCATTGTTTAACATTATTGAAAATGAAACCATAATTAAAAATACTATTCAAATAGTTTTGTTATTTTTTCCTTGTTTTAAACTATATTAGACACCGTAGTTTTAGAAATTCCATATGTGCCAGCTAATTTTCTTTGGCTTTCTCCTTTTTCAATTCATTTTAATATTTCATAATTTTTATTAATTTCAAGGTCAACTAACTTTCTTTTTGAAGCCTTTTTATGTAACACTTATAGCACAAAGAGCAACAAGCTCGACTCTCTCAGTTCATAAAGGCAAAATTAAAATATCCTATATCTTAATCCCTTGCACCCGAAATAAGCCAGATGGGCTCTTTAGCAAGCTCATATCTGCGTACCCGCAGTGCGGGGGGCTCACTTCCTCAAGGGGGCTAACGGCTCTAGAAATTCAAGGAAAAAAGAAAGAAAAACTAGCATTAAGACTTATTAACTTTACAAATAAACACTGCTGGCCACTAGGGAAATGCCCTACCCATTTTGCTGCAGAGGGCCCAAAATGTACAGCCCCGGGCCTTAGCACAATTCCAGTATTGCCACAACATATTGCAACTGAAAGAAAACACTTTGTTCAATAAAAATAGGTGTCAGTAGAAAAGTACAAAGTACAAAAAACTATCTCAAATAGAACAACAAAAGAAAAATAAGGTTGGAGAATAAAGAGCAGCATAAGCTTTATGCTGCTGATTAGTTAGTAAAATGCTAGTCCGTCATCGAAGCATTAAAAACATTCTTAGAAAGCTATCAAGTAATAATAATAATACAATAATAATAAATTAATAAATAATAAAATAAAATAATTTACCGAAGAAAGTTTAAAACAATAAACCAAGTGTAAGCTTACAAAGGGTTTTTTACAATACTCCAAACCAAATTTGGCGTACATTAGTGGTCAAGATAGACAGGTGGTCAAGTTAGAGGTTTTCTTTCATTTTATAAGATAGGACTAATCCCGTTCCTGACAAAGTAGGTCAACATAGACAGATGGTCAACTTACAAGGGTGGTCAACTTTACAGATTTTACTGTACTTAATTTTAATTTAAAGCCTAAATACTGTACCAATTTGATCCACTTATTGTCACACAAATTTTTTATGTTTTTTTTCAAGAGTAATTAATTTTTGAAGGGAGATAATAAACTAAGATTATTAATGTACTTTTCAAAGACAGCAGAACATTTTTCTTCCCCCCCCCCCCTTTTTTTCTGGCATAAAATTTAGGATTTGGAAGAATAAAAAACTTTGGCAGTTTAAACTTGAAGAAAAAAGAAAAAAGAAGAGAGAATGGTTTGTTCCGGTGTCCAGAACCTGCCCTGAATACAATTCGTATGCTTGTCCAATATATGAGGATGTGCATGGCCCTCCTGAATTTCATACATTTCTTTTTTAAACTCATGATTTTTTGTTTAAACTCTGGACCATCGATTTTGCATACGTTTTCACTTTCAATATCTGCTGTTTTGTTTCAATTTTTAAATTCTTATGATTTATGTTTATTATTATTAATAAACACAAATTATTAGAATTTAAAAATTAAAAAAAATATAATGATTTATGTTTATTACTTATGTTTATTATTATTATTATCATTTAAATTTTTGTTTTGAATGTTCATTGCCCCCTGAAGGAACCAAATCAACCTTTTGGGGATAATAGCTTCAGGTTGGAAACCACTGATTTAAAATATACTGGATATTTCACTTGATTAGAAATAAAAAGCAAAATATCCTTTTCATAACGTTCTCTTGAGGACTTTTGTTAATTTCAAAATGAATATCAACTTAAAATTTCAGTTGACAATCAGCAATTATGCTATAGAATTTGTAATTCATATTGAAAGTTATCCATAAGCTTTTATGTGATTTGTTTTGATTTTTAAAGAGAAAATGTCTTACATTTTTAGATACATCTATTTAATTCATGAATTGTTTTTACATTTAGCTTAAAATTTTATGACGTAGTAACATTCCTGAAGTAAATTTCAGTTTTGCTGTTAAATAAACAAATTAGTTAAAGAAAGAAAAAAAAAACAGAGAGAGAGAGAAAGTGAGAAAGGGTTTACGCTAGAGTAACCAATCATAATTTCCTATATTAAGTTGTTGTTTTATGTTTCATATAAACAATCTTAATGAATTCTTAAAACAGATTAATAAAGTGCAAGGTTAAACTCTAGTTGAACATATTTACTTGCGAAAAAGAATACGCACATCTTATTGCTTTTCCCAATACATTTCTCCGTTTTCACTTTAAATCTTGGAAGCTGCTAAATAAATTGTTCTTACTTGAAAACGTTGAGAGTCAGTTTAATATTATTATTAAAGGCAAGTTAATATGTAGCATAGGCCACTCATATACCATAAAGTACAAGCGCGGCCAGAACTTGCCTTCTGTGGGGAGGGGAGGGGAGTTTGGTCATAACCATCTTTATATGCATATAAATTACCGTATTAAAATTATTGGCAATCTAAATATACGTTAAAACCAAGGGCCCGGGGAGGAGACCGCAATCCCCCACCCCAAGTGTATATCCCATGATTTTCACTTTAGTTCTAGAACCTGACAAATAAATTTCATTTACTAGATAACATTTTGAAAGATACCTTTGAAAATCAGTTTTCTCACTGAGACAAATGGCGACTTTTTCGAGCGAAACTCTTTTTTCGTAGAGTAATTCGGGCTTATCCGATATTTCCGATCAGTTCTCACTGTCTCACGATCTGGGATGTATTCATTCGGAACTGATATATTACGTTTGGTTTACATGAAATTTTTCATTAGTTTGAATACGTACAATACAATTTTAAGAAAAGACTTTTAAAGAAAAAGAGTTTTTTCTAAAGGGTAAATAGTACCGCTCATGGCCATATGAGGTAGTGAGAAGCGAATGCCGGACATAACGGATGTTTTGTCCCTTGGACGTTTTGGACCTGGACGTTATATCCATGGACGTTATGTCCGGTTCCCAGTGAGAAGCAAAGGGATGCAAGAGGCAAAATTTGGAGATAACCAGTACAAATGGTAGGTGGACCCCTTCTCTGTCTTGGGGCAGAGATAGTACTATTAGCAGCCCTGGTAGGTGCCGCTGTATAGCATGATTTAGAAAAAAAATTCAATGAAAGCCTACCTAGGATGTGATCTTTATACGAGTTTTACTCAAAACTTGAAAATGTCTTCTTACACCCCTTTGCTTCTCACTGCCTTAAATGTATTACGTTTTGTTTTAAATAAGATTTTTATTCACTTTTACATAAACGAAATACTCTTAAATGCGGATTTTCAAAGAAGCCACACAGTTTTCACAGTGGTTTTTTTTATTGCGTAAAGCAATTTAAGCTTGCAAATATTTTTTAGAAAGTTTGATCCTTGAAATATCATCTGTATATTATGGACGTTTGCTGTACGCTTGGTTTAAATCAATCTGCTCACTAGTTTGCTTGAAATAAAAATTTAAATTAGGATTTCTGAAAAAAAAAAAAAAAAAAAAATTCTTGGTATTTCAGCGGGGGGAGAGAGGTGAGGGGGTGCTGGGGGGGGAGGATTTTTTTTTTTTGAAAAAACACACTAGAAACTTTTTAGGTTTGGAAAACTACATCCAAACTTTTTTGGATGGGGTCGGCATGAATTTTTTTCCACATTAAAAGTTTAGGGCCAGTCCGCCCCTGATTAAACCTATCCCAATACCCCAAACCAAAACTGATATTCCCCTTCAACAGGTTATTGCTTTTCTTTTTGGCAAGAAATACTCAGCGAGTGCCTGATTGCACCAGGTGAAAAAATAAAAAAAGGGGCTGTTTTACTTATCCTTGGCAATAAATTAGGCCTCGATAGCCAGTTTGGCGAAACTTCCCGTAATTTGGCAGACCTGAGCGAGTTGGAAATTAGAAAAGTTCAGCCGATGATACTTGAACTGAAGCTTTTTTTTACACATTTTGTTTAACATCTTTTGAATTTTTACATATTAGTAGCTTTCAGGCAGAAAGTAAAAAAAAAATTTTTAACGAAATAGTCGTTTTTGTCTCAATTTAGGCGAAAATAGTCATCATAACCGCCAGTGGCAGCCCTGCTATATCAGCATGGCGGGTTCCCCAATAGGTCTATTTCCATGTGAAAGAAGAATACTCTTCCTTTTTTTTAAAAAAAAAAAAAAATTCACCAAAGCCTTCGTTCCTCAAGGTTTGTTTTTGATGTGATTGCATATTTTTTTCTTTTTTTTTTTTAAATCAGAGAGACTTATTACAGAAAAGAACCTTTTCCACAATCTTCCTTACCTTGAACGTATTTGTTCCTTTCTCAGTACCGTCTGTTATTTCTAGCCTAAAATACTTTGCTGCATAAATTGAAAAAGTGGAAATGAAGATTTTAGATTTACAAAGACATTAACAAGTAGAAATTTTTAATTCAGCGCGCACAAAATGTGTTTGATATCAAACGTTAAAACAAACGAAAAAAAAATGAGGGGGGGGGGGGACCCTAACTGTTCATACAATGAAAATAAGCATGTGTAAACTTTTTTTTTTCTTTCTTCGCTTTTACAGTTAGAATATAAACTGAAAGGAAAACATTATTGCTAACAAGACATTTATTTACTCGTCAAAACGAGCGATTGATCGACATGTATTTAACTTTGATTGACCATCTGCAATCTGATCACGTGAAAGGGATGCATGGTTTCGCTGCCTAATTTGCAACTCATGAGAAAATAAAACGAATTTAAAATGCTGGATAATAAAATAGGATCAGACTCACTTCAAATACTAAAAAACAAGGTTTAAAGCATGATGGGCTAAAGAATTATCGGCAGAAGATATTTAAAGATAAATTATAAAATAAAAAATATCAACCGAGCTCGGAAATTGCGTTTTCTCAAAACAAAAAAGTAAACCACGTAAAAACGTACCATAGTTAAACGAGTACACGTAAACTACTCAAGGTAGATTAAGTTTCCTGATTGACAAATATGTCACTCACATTGAATACTTGACACACTTTCAACTTCGACTAATAGAAAACGACAGGTTTGGAGAATGGCCGGATTAACGTACGTTAACTTACCCGAATTAATGTCATTGAGCAAAAGCAAGCACCTCTTCTAAAGATCAAAATTTGGTTAAAAAAAAAATTGAGCTGTACTTGTGCTTGTCCATCTTTGAACTGTAGATTGAACTTGTTAAAGAAAGAAAACTTTCTTACCTTAATGCCAACGTACGCCAATAATCATATACAGAACTTTCTTCACCCATTTAACTTTTCTGTTAATGGCAAATTATTAATGTCTCTGTACCATCATCTGTTTTTCTATATTCATTATCTATAGTACGTATCTGTTTTTAAATATCAATATTTTTACGAACGATCAAGATTAGGGCTTCACATTTAGGAAAGAGATAAAATTACTTACCTGTACGTATAAGAAATCGAGCTATCAGAATCGAGGACCTTTCTACCTATTTCATTTTTCTATCATTGAGAAATAATTAACGTTCCCATAACATCTTTCTATTTTTACCAGTAATCAAGAAAAGACTTTAAATTTAGGAAAGAGATAAATTTCTTACCTTTGGTAAAATTGTATATGGAGAAAACGAGAAATCAAAATATCATTATAAAAACTTTCCATACCCATTTAATACAGTGTTCGTGTGGTTCCTCGGGAAGGAGTCGATGATTTCACTAGTCAAGTTAGAAAAAGAAAGTAATAAATAGGGTTGTTCGTATAATCGGACGATTCGGCTACTTAAGTCTGGATAATCAGCAATGTAAGATTTCTCTCTCCTTCTAGATTCTTAAATTTTCATGTTTTGATTGTCTTCTTGTTGATGACACATGCCCTGTAAAAAATATCTCACGCAAGAAATAAACGCATCAGTTTCCACACCACCCAATGGGGTATGATGCATGGCGCATTACCCCTTTCGCTGTACCAGGGCTGCCTTTGAGTTATGGTAATAACAATTGTCGTTTTGACAGCCGCTTAAATTTAAAAAAAAAATCAACCAGTATTTTCTAAATAGCATTAATAATATATCATGCTACATATCCTTTAATGAATAGTCATACCGCAGCTGCATGGTAGTATATAAGCGGGATCACCCGCACAAGCGAAGCTCTCTCCAGTTACACACTAATGGTGAACAACATGAACAACATGACATGGGTTCATACCAATCGAATTTCAGTCACAAGAATGTCAATGCACTGAAGATACTTATAAAGACCTTACAACGTTGCAGCTGGTGATTAGGATTTTTTTTAATCTCTTAAAACATAAAAGTACGTTTAAAAAAATAGTAAACTGTTCATTTTCTTTCACGTACTAATTAGCTACTTTTCTTTCTTAAATCAAGTTCCAATTTTTATCCCTACTATTCCGCATACCTATTAAACCCAGGGGCGGACTGGCCACGTGTGAAATGTGGAAAATTCCACATGGGCCGTCCTTAACTGGGGCCGTTTTCTGTGCATTCAATGTGTACGTACCATTTTCCTCAATTTTATTTTTGAAAAAAAGTTCTTAGCTAGACCGGCCATTCTTGTGTCGAGGGCTGCATCAGCCAGAACTGCTCTTTTTGTTTGGGGGGGGGGGGAGTCAGAGGAGGACGGCCGCTCTTTTTTCAACGGTTACTCTCAGGACGTTAGTTTGTTCTTGCCTATAACTATTACCATATCTTGTTACGTAGGGAAAACGAAACAATGTCTTTGTTGGGTGATCTTCGTCCGAAGCGAAGCCTCCAGGGTCCATGGGTGTCTCTCGTATCTGTTCGGGATTGATGTTTCCTGGAATTCTGGTAAGGAGTTTTATTGGGGGTGGGGATCTTTTTTTGTGGCCATCAGAGAGGATCTGAGACTGTCTGGGAAAAGATTACATTAAACCTTTTTCTAATGAAATAAGAGAAAGGCGCCATCCTAAGAATAGAATGTATAGGAACAAAACGTC
>NW_026558936.1:0-102395 GCF_026930045.1 Uloborus diversus
GGAAAAAGAAGCATCCGTTGCGGAAAAAAAGGAGTGACCGGTTTTGAGCGAGAACAAAGATTTTTCTGCGAATTCTGTTCGCTTGAAATATGCGGGTAGGCAGCAATGAGACGACATACAGGATACCAGAAAGACGATGACACCAGAACGAGAGAGAGAGAGGTCAAAGATTTTAGTACATGAATCTCAAGGTCATGTCGCATTAACTAGTTTATGTCAAGATTCAAGAACCGCACCGTAACTTTGGAGAGAAAAAATCTTTTTTGTCCCATGTGCAGTAGCCGGTAATATGTAATTCGTTAACTGAAGTTGTGTTCCACTTCTTTAGTCATGACACGATCTCATAGGGTGGGCCGTCAAGAAATTTTCTGCACGCATAGAAGACAGGGCCATCATACTAACATGATGAACACTTGAAGGTAACTTTGAGTCTGCGGTTTTCTTTTTCTTTCCGAGAACACTGATCTTAAAACAGCTACTCCATTAATCAGTCTTATTTTTTATCTAGCTAGGCAAATCTGAAGCTTTATTTTTCTATTGGAACAAAGTAAGATGTTACGAAGCTCTAATGGCCAAAGCTTAGTTCGAATGCCAACTGATAGGCAAAGTTTACTGTCATGACAACATGGCATGCATTGGTGGCATTTCTTCCTGTCCATTTCTGCACAGATCACATCACTATCCAGTTGTGTGCGTTAGTTCTTGTTTCATATGGCATATGAAAGATTTCGATTGATCACAAGGAGCAAACCCTGATTCTTCGCTTTCTCTATAAGGGTTCTAGGTAGGCAGATCTTTCTCTTCAAAGATCTCCCTACATAGAAGGCTCTCTGCTTATAATGCAATGCAACACTGATAAATAATTATGAATGTTTCTTTGAGCATTTACGATTGCTTAATGCTTTCATTTGACCATAGCTGCGGTTCCTTTGAATTTATTTTTCTATGCTTAATGCGAACTCCTATGGTTCACGGGTCTCCGCAAGCATGTCCCTCCACCAGGGCGGTGGTATCTATATCCCCTGGAATCGCCTTTGGTTTATACTCTACCCTCTCGACTTTAAACAACCTTCTTTAGACAAAAACACCAACTGTATGTCCAACGCAAAACTACCGACTCGATAAGAAAACGCAACAAGGCATAGATTGGAGTTGAAGATTTTGCATCAAAAAATAAATAACTAAAGGGATGAAATTTCATTTTCTTCCATTTATTTATTTATTTTTGCATTTCCTTTTGCACATACTAGTGACTCAGAATATCTGCATAAAAAATTCACTGCAAAATCGTGCAGGGCCGCAGGAGAGAGCCAAGGCGGGCCTCTTGCCAGTTAAGTCACCGAGCCCCTCCCACCCTCCAAAAGAAAAGAAAAGAAAAGAAAAGAAAAGGGGAAAAAGTGGTGGAGGGGTGAAAAAAAATCAAAACTGCTTACTAGAAAACAATTAACTCTATTTTAAGTACCACAGCAACACGCATATACACACGAGTAAATTTTACTTAACGTTTTCTCTTATTTGGAGTTTCCCCCCCCCCCCATCTTTTTTTTATACTCCTTTTTCCTTTTTTTTGCGTCTGTGTCCCCCTCCCCCCAAGGCCTGGGTCCCTAGTTTTCGACTAGGCTGACATGGCCTTTCGTCGGGCCTGAAATCGTGCCATACTACATTGCCAAGCACCCCGATGATTTTGAGTGTAGACAATTTGGGACAAAGTTTTGGGTGATTCTCTTGAATATTCAAACAGCAGTAGCGAGTTACACTTCATCGAAGCTGACAAATATTATCACAATGATATTTACATCCATGCCAAAAAACTGATGGTAATGCGTTTGTTGAGTAGTTATTAGATGTCAAAGAAAGTTTTTATTGCCATAAAAAGTGTCATTCTTTTCTGATTTCATCATTTCCAAAGCAAAGACGTAAACCTTGACTTGCACAAGCAAGAACTTATCAGTTCTGATAACAGTAACTGCGCCGAATGGAAAGACAATGTTCATTTTCCTTCCTTCTTTTTCCGCAATGAATCGACAACACTTTATTTACTGTAAAACACGGAAATCCGTTTAGATATATATCCCTGAAATGAAAACTAGCAGTTCTATAAAAGAAACCAACACAACTTGATGGAAAAGGAACTAGGTTTTCATCATTTTGCTGCATTGAATAATGTAGACAGCTGAATACCGCAGGAATAACATTTAAGTCCGCAGATAGCACAGAGAGATGCTAATTCAGCTAATTTGGTATTCAGAGTCAAAACTGCAAAAAAAAAAAAAGTGCATGTTTTTTTCTAAAAATTGCATGCTTTCTTCACCGGGTGCATTGTTGAACGAAAGTTTAAATTCTGTTTTCATTGTAACGAAAAAGAGGTAAATTATTTTACAAAAGTGTTGGTAACCGAAACTTTGCATTAGTTTTTTTTCTCATTCGTTCTTCCTTCTTGCAACAAGATCGCGTCAGCAGAATATGCAAATTGCCAGTAGCATTTAAGCTCCCGGCACTTTGCCTCAGTCTCTTCACTTTCAATTTCAACCCAAGTCAGACTTGGTTGTTTTTCGGCAGCTCAGTTGAGTCCGTCGGTTTTTGCCGATAGCTTCGGCTTACTGCTCTTATCATGATTATCATAGCTCAATATGTTTAACTTTCATACTTTGACTTAAAATGTTTGCTTCAGAAGACATTTAAAGTATTAATGAGCTACTTAATATTGTAAAGACCGATATTCAATATTTCGTTTAACATGTCATTGTATATATCATAGCCATAATAAACAAGTTACTTTTAACTTTGGCTCTTCTTGATGTTGCACAAGACAAATATGTTTTTTTCAAGAACTATCACACGTCCTGGTTGAGCTTCCACTAAAAGTTAATAAGCTGAGCACTTTTAAAAGCTCACAGCTTAACATTCATTATAAGTGCAGTAAAACTTTCAGTAATCCGGACCCAATTAAACCGAACTTTGCTAAATCCGGACAGCCCATCATACTGTATAAACCTTCAGTAATCCGGACTCAAATGAACCGGACTTCGCTTTTTTCGAACAGTCATTTAGATGGGCCGTGGTGGCCTGATCGGTAAGACATCGGACTTGTGACCCGGGTTCAACCCTAGCCGATCGAAGATCTTCCGTCTTCACTAATGGTGATTGGGGAACGTTAAATGTGCTCGTGGACAACAAAGTCCTCCAAGTGAAACGATACCTCTGGGGGTGTTGGACCAGGGATTACCCGGTTTCCGGTCTGGATCAAAAAATCATAGCTGTCTTCAGGGTCCCATCTAATTTGCCACAAATAGAGGTAAGTACGGGGCCCCTGGAGTGAGAAGTGAAAAGCCATTTAGATATCCATACTGTATAAAATAAAAGGCTAATAACCGCAATAATGCATTTTTGCGAGCCGCATTTGGAATTTTCTCTTATGCAGAAATTTTCTGCATTTTGCTTATGCTCAAAAAAAATATATATATTGCAAGTAAAACATAAAGAGCTTATACACTTAACGATGTAGAAGTAATTAAAAAACCCATTCAATTTTATTTTATTTATTTATTTATTTTGTATAGAAAAATATTGTCAGTAGACATTTTTTTTCGCAAGTTTGATCCGGGGGTAAAAAAAAGGTTGAGAAACGTTGTTCAGAGGATTTTATGTGCATGCAATGCATAAAATGCAAAATTACAAATGTTATTATCAAATTAAGCGAGTTTTTGGAAACTAACATACATAATAACTGAAAGGGATCTCAAGCATCATGCCCTGCTGAGAGAGTAAACAGTGGACATCTCTTCTCAGGTGGAAGTTGAAAAATAACTGCAAGCGGAATCAAAAGGGGATCGATGCAAGAACATGCCTTGGGGAACAAGTAGCCGTTTCTTATCGAAGGAATTTGTCGAGTGGACTTTGATCATGAACACAACAAAGAGCTCTGTTATCCCGGACTCTCCTCCCAGAATAAACTGAGGCAGGATGTCATATGTTCCTCATTTCCCTCAAGCGGTTCGGACGGTTATCGAAAATAAAAGGCACACACTCGCTCTCGGTGCAGATGGAGGCCTATCGGAAGTAATCATAAATAAGAAGCCGGGGCTGATGCGAAAACTGATTAGAGATCAGGCTTCTTCAACACGTTCATTTATTCTGAGAGATACAACCGATTTCTCAACTGTTGCCCGAAGCACAATTTTAGTTCACCATGGGTCACTGCTTAGTTCAAGACTGCAGCCTCAACTTCTTCGACTGACTCTAGAAGATTTTTTTTCCTCTCTTCTTACTTCCTTATATGTATATATATATATATATATATATATATATATATATATATATATATATATATATATATATATATATATATATATATATATATATATACATACATACATACATAAAGTCTCACTCGTAGGTAGCACAGTGGCAAGTGTACTAAACAACAAGAAACTTAAAAGAATATTAACAATGTGAATTGAAAACCATGTAAATATGAAAAGTTGAACAATATAAATATTAAGATAAATAATAGCCCCCCCAAAAAAAAATTTTCTCGCTTTCAAATAAGGTAAAGACAACACATTTTAAAGTTTCTAACTCCCAGGCAAATTAACGGGGGGGGGGGAGGGGGGAGGTAACGTTAACTACTGTCATCTGAACAGAAATATCGTTGGGTTGTTGACACGTCTCACTTTCCAAAACTTACAATATGGCCCTTGAGTAAAAAAGTTTTAAGATTTTTTTTTTGTTCAAACGTATGGAAAAATACACAGTGGATTCACCTTTCTGGTTTATAATGGAGTCATTACTGGATGTAAACATTTGAACCTTGTCGGAAGTATAATATTCAGTCAAATAGGAGGGAGGGGGGGGTTCAAAATAGTAGTTCTAAAAAAGCAGTTTTTAAACTATCTGTGGTAATGTTAGGTAGAGAAGAGATTCGGGAGGTCTCCCTCGGAAAATTTTCGAGACTGAAGTGAAATTGCGATTTCAGGCCATCTAGGGTTAGGGGTAGGGGGACAGGCAGCTTTCTGAAATTGAAGCTCTAAAATTGCAATTGTAGCCACCCATCGTGACGTTAGAGAAATAGGTTTTCGGAAGCACTTCCCAGAAATTTTTTTTCGACATTGAAGCCCTGAAAAATAATTTAAGATGGTCTTTTGATGATTTTGATGATGATTTTGACGAGAGTGGGGAAAGGGAGAGGGGGCGCTCCACTTAAATGTTCGAACCTGTTGCATTAGAAACGCAATTTTGATTGATCTTTGGTAATGTTAGTGGAAGGAGAAGTTCGGTGGCATTCCCCCGGCAATTTTTTCGAAATTGAAACTCTAAAATGCAATAGGGAAGTTTTCGAGTTTTCAATTTTATTTTTTATATGATAGAGTAACATGTATGAACATCATAGGTGAAAAAAATTTTGCGATACGATAAGTAGTTTTTTTTAAATTAATTTTTAAAGTTCAAGCGCTTGTGACGTCAAATGGCATAGGAAGTGACGTCATGCGCTCTTCTGATACGGGAGAAGCCGAAGGACGTGCTTCGAAGACGAAACGTAAAATGCTTATCTCCCTCGCATTTAACTCCTCGCGTTTCTGGAACATTGAACCTCTCATCCTCTCGGAAATATTCGAATATCATCATTGATGTTACTTGAGGAAGATTATTTAGATTGCGCTTTAACGAATCCGGCCTCCATAGTGGAGGAAGGCCAAAAGGATTTTTGAATTTCTAAAAAAATAAAAATATCAGCACGCTCAAAATGTCCCTAGCGAAAACAAGGGATCTTCGGCGGAAGGCTGCTCATTAGTGCCCTGTGACGTAAGCTCGTGACGTTTCAGAAGAGCGCACTTTTGCGCGTGGATTTTTAAAAATTCGTTAAAAATCAATCGCGGCGTTTTAAAATTCGGCGATGGTGAATTTTTTAGTTCTGAGGGTCAATTAACAATATCCAATAGTCAAAATATGAACATTTAATAGGTTGCAACTTCCCTATTGCAGATAGTCTTTGATTGTGTTATATATAAGAAGAGGGAAGGTACATGAGCTCTCCTCATACATTTTCGAAATTACAGTTTTAGAAACTCGGTTTTAGATGACAAAGAGGGCGTTTTTTCGGGCGTTACAGTAGAGGAGCTCTCCTGGAAGTTTACCAAAATTGAAGTCGTATATCCAAAAAAGTGGGTCACACACAAGTTCATTAAGACAGATATTTTTCGGAAATCCTCAAAATTGATTCAGCTATTCAGCATACATCGAAATTCAGAACTGAGAAAAATTCCACAACTTTAATTCTTCCTTCTATATACAAACGTATCAGATACAGAAGAAAATAAAAATGACTTAAGAAAAATAAAATTAAAATATCTTAAGAACAAACTGTTTTACTTCCAACAGTGGAACCTAACATCACTGAAAGTTTTATAAAAATCATCTAATGATAAATTGAAAGAACAGTCCATTTAAAAAATGGTAGAAAAAACGAGAGTAAATGTGAAATGAAAAATTTCTACATGAACTTAAGCTAATTTATGAATAAAATATATTAAGTTTCAAGTGATGGGCTAAAAAATATGTTATTCGAAAACTTCAAAATTAGTTTTTAACGATTGTTTTGGTGCAAATGAATCCATGAACGGGTAGACCATAGTAGTCAAAATTCTTACAAGCAATAAATAAATAACAGGGGAAAAAAAATAATTAAAAAACTTCTTATTTTAGCCATTTTTGATCTTCCTCTCATCACTGTTACACGTATTCCTCATACAGAACTGTGCTACTTCCAGAAAAAACAATATAAATAAAACAAAGAATATATCTGCATATATGTATACATGTTCCCTATACAGCTCCAGTTTATGTCGGATCTACCGAATTTGACAGGGAGATACTTGGGCACCCGAGAAGGAACGTAGTGATTTTCAAGCGGTTAAGAAGTACTGAACCGTTCGAATTTCAGTATTACGACCATAAATGGCATTAAAAGGATCTTTCTACCCGAAATAATTACTTGGTCGGGGTCGGTTTTAGCCTCATACGAAAGCTCGCAAAAATACCCCTGAAGTAGATTTACTTCCCTTCGATTTCAAAACCATTAACAAGGCTGTAAAGTTAACAGGAGAAAAGTTGTACGCATTTTTAAGCAAAGGAACCTAAAAAAATATCAAATCGGAAATTTATCGTCTACTGCGAGCTCAATTTTAATTATCGTCAATAAATCATTGAGAAGAAAGATTTGTCGCCATTTTTTTTTTCTCGGCTGGGAACAAATAAAATTCTTGCTTTTGTTTTGACGCTTTTCCTATAATCGGATGATTCAAAATTTCTCCTTTTTGGTTAATTTTCCGCGAGCTGTCGGGAAATTTTACAGATTTTTTTCTTTTTTTTTTTTTTTGTTCAAGCACGCATTACTTGATCACTTGACGTAACTTATATTTTCGCGATAGATCGAGCAAAGCCATGCGACCGCAGTTAGTTTATAATAAGTTAAAAAGAAATCAAATCGACTGATCCTGATTTGCAATGGACACTGACTCCATCCCGTCTTTGAAGATCCCTTTACTGAAAAAGAGAAACGGCTAAAAAAAATTTGGAACAAGTACGTCAAAAAGGTATTATTTATTCATGTATTTCCCGTTAAATAAGTTTAGGTATTTTTTTCCTTCCAAAAATAAAAAATTTCATATAAAAAAAAAAAAAAACTTCTGGGGCAAAAAAAAATCCCCCCACCCCCTCCAAAAAAAATTTGATGGCGCAACTTGCGCCATAATCCCCCCCCCCCTGTGGGCACCCCTGCACGCCCTTGAAGTACACAAAATTTTGCAAAGACAAACGTACTCTTTTACAATGAAATATTTGTCCAAATTGGCGATTATACATGGGGGAAAAATTTTAAATTAGAAAAAAAACTGGAAAACAAACAAAAGATGACCATTAGATCCTCTAACATTATTACACTTCAGGTCTGGAAACTCGTTATCTTTTCGAACTAGACGGCGTGTTTATGAGCCAGGATTACACAATGTGACTACCGTTTACAAATAAAAAAAACCACTCTGTTGAACCTGAACGAAAAGCAGATTACTAATTATGTGCCAGTTGCGCAACTATTGCATAACGACGAAAATTTATCGGAACTAGTTATATTACAATCTAAAGTAAATTGTTTTCCGAGCTATTTAGTGTTTTATTTTTAGTAGTTATATAATAAATCTGCCAACCTCGTCCAATTCAATCACCTTTCTTCAACGAAAGTCCAGTGAGAAAGTTGTTAGGTCTCCTTCTCCACAATTTATTATTAATGCAAAAAAACGAAAAAAATATTCGGAATCTACGAACATTTTCAATTTTTCACAGTAAAAATCTAGTTTTAATTATCAAAAATAAAAGCAATTTTTTTCGTACATGATTTTTAGTCAAAAATATTTTCCGGGAAAATTTCCGAGGCAAATCCCCTAGTTCATTATCAGAACTGACTTTTTTTGGTAGACTCTACGGTAAATCTTTTAACGTTCAAAATTAAAAAAAAAAAAAAGAGGCAGACTGTTCCCCCCCATTGACAGTTCTAATCGACACACAGTTTTCGCTTTTGGCATTGGCTTTTTTTTTTTCATTCCTATTTCTATTATTTATGTATTTATTTTCGTTCTCAGTTTTTGCACTAAGCGGTGATTTGATGCTTCTTTAACACAGCTCAGAACTTTTCTGATTAAAATTAAAAAAAAAAAAAAAAAAAAAAAAAAACTTGAAGTTACTCTTAAATAATAACGGGAAAGAGAACTAGAACATTAATCCATTCCATTCCGTTAAAATTAGTTATGGAGAAACAGATAGATCGACTGACAGACAATTTCCCCATTCATAAGCCTGACTTCAAATTGTTTGTGTTTTTCAGTATTTCTCAAAAACACATTTATTCATTCGTTTTTAACTTCCTTTTTTTTCCAGCCACAATTTAATATATTTTTTAAGATATTGCGGCGGCTTCCTTTTTCTTTTTTATTTAATTTTTATCGAATTGAATGAAGATATATGCTTTGTATTCAATGAATGAGTAAAAAAAAAGAAAGGAGGAGTATCGAAAAAGTATTAACTTATTACCAGTTAGTTCATCACTTCATTGCGTCCAAATACTTGTGTTAAGTCGGATTTGTTTCTTCAAAACTCCCCCTCCCCCTTCCTCGCTTTATTTTAGACTCTTGTCCATGGTTTGGGGTTTTGCTTCAGTCCGCAAGGGTGCGAGAGAACTCAAGTAATCTACTATGAGAAAGCTCGCCCCCCCCCCCCCCCCATAAAACCTCTTCAAATATGCAGACAAAAATTGGAAAAAAAATCATTTTTTAAAAAATAATAACAATACTTTTTCAATTTAAAGAATGTGTAGTCAGCCCAAAATTTTCGGAAACGGCAACCTAAAATTTTCTGGAATTTCGGATCAAAAACACCCCCGTTAGCTCCATTTAACTTCCTCATCGTCGAGCAACAGCTTTCTTGATAATTTATTTACTGCATAATTTGACAACACACTGAAGCAAAATGTGTTGAAGTAGAAATTGAAAAATGCAACAGCAAAACAACTATTCACACGTCGGTAAAAATATTGCTCAACCTACCAACCACATCGAAAAATCTTTTTGCTGCAAGAGCAAAGAGACAACCCTCAATGGCAAGTAAAATCTTCAGCTGCGCGAGTTACATTCTAGAAAACGTTTCAGAAAAATCGTTTTAAGTTCATTCGGGGTTCTCCTCCATCGCGAACCCCATGATCCCAAAATAGCCCCGCAGTGAGTGGTGGAAGCTAAAAAAGCTAGTAGATATTTCCTCCGCCCTGTGTCAACAAACCATCGCAAGCGATTGTACTAAGAGACGGAATATCGCTGTTGCTAAACACTTTGTTGGTTTTTATGATATGCGTACGAAAATATTTTGAAACCTCAAAACGGTACATACAACAAAAAGGCTCTAGAAAAATATTGAACGGAGTAGGTTTACCAAACAAAAACTCAAATTTCAATATTAGCATAAAGAATCTCTTTCCCGAACATCCTCCCCCAGTGAGGAAAATTGTCCTTAAATTCCTAGAATTACTTCCTAACGACGCCGAGAGCCAAGGCGGGCTCCTTGTCAGTTTGGTCTCTGGGACCCTAGCCCCATTAAAACTTACAAAGTCTATACTACGCCTAACAGACGGGCTCTTTTAAGGGCCGAACCCCTTTTTCTGACAAGGTTAACATGGGCTCTCGTCGGCCCTGTTACTACCTTAGCAATTTTCTTTTAGTCATAAGGATGATTCTAATCATTGAGATTTTCTCCTCAACCCCCATGACTTTTTCCTTAAGTCATTCATCTTTTTCTTGCGTCATTAAAATTTTTTAAAATCATCTAAATTTCTTCGATTTTTGGGAAAATATTATTTTTGAGTACCTGCTAGGATCCTTCACTTACTTGTTAGGTGATAATATCGAACTCAGCTTTCATCTAATTTGCACCTTTAGCTTTTATATTGCTCCCCAAGCAAATGCACATATGAGCATCTGCTCAATACGCTAAGGCAGTAGTCGCAATGGGGAACTGTTTTCAGACAATTTCAAAATCTTTCTGAATAATTAACATCATAAATACATACTTGGTTTGTTATGTAGCAGTTAGTTATCGTCATCAGCCAAAACTTATGAGATTCTCAGAAAATAAGAAAAAAATATTTTAAAAACTTAGGGGAAGGTTGCCGTCAATGAACCGGTTCCATGACTAGACCGCGAAGATATTTCCCGTGCCAGAGTTTGTGCAGACGCGTAATCAGTTTTAGTACCTTCCTTTGTCTGAAAACAGTCTACTGCAGAGTCGTCAAGAAGTTAAAATTATTTAATCATACTGTTAATCTGTCAGAAAAGATTTCTACCATTATCTTACTAATTATTGAGATTTTCATTTAGTTATAACATGCTTTGAATATCACTGATCATCTAAACGTGAAATTGACTTAAAAGAGTGCCTTTTCAAGTACAATTCCCCATACTTCATGTTCATCATGATTCGTCACAGCAGTAACACCTATAAGAATATTCAAAATGACGCAGTTGCTACCATTGGACCACTAGGTGTTTCCATGAATGAACCACCTGACAAAGTGTTTCATTCATGGAAAAATCTCAAATATTACTATAACTTCAGTTCAATTACCTTTAAAAAATTGCTCAATTGGTTTTAAAAAAAATATGATAATGAAAAAAATAATCTCAGTAATTCATAAAAACTTTTATACTTTATTATAATTTCAAGGCAATTTTTTTTTATAAAATTGATTAAAAATTTAGAACGTAATAATACAGTTTCAAATACTTTTGCTGTTCCAAAAAAAAAAAAAGCAAAAATTAGTAAAATATGGCCAGTGGACAAGTAAGAGCATGTAACGTGCTACAGTAGCTTACAGAAATTTTGGTATGAAACTTAACGAAGTCTACCGACAATATAGAGTCCTGAAAATAAGTTTAAACAGTCGCATGGAAGACAAAAATCGGTTTGTTGTTACTTTAGTTACTTATTAAAATTTAGGAGATAAGCCCTCTGAAATAGGAATATGATTAGTGAATCATATTTTGAAACTAGAGAAGAAGTTTTTGGAATTACTTCCAAAAAATTGGGGGAATCTGCCTTTCAAGAGGCTGAGAAAAATAACATTTCCCACAGATTTAATTAAGAAGAAAAGTTTGTTAGTACTATAGTCTGTGGTAGTTTGAGACTTCAACTACTGGTTTCAGTAATAAAATGGTCAACAATGTTCTCTGACATTTTAGAGAGCAAGTACAATCTTGCGTCAAGCGAAAATTTTCAAAATCGATTTAACAAAATTCTCAACAGTTCAAAAGAGGTTGAAAAGATATTAGCTAAGAACAGTGTTGCACTGTTGCACAGGCTGGGAAAATATCAAGTGGTGAACGAGGTGTGATGACAACAGCTGTGTGTCGTGTGTTGGGGTTTTTTTTTTTTTTTTTAATCTTCCTCTTATCCGAAAATAAAGCATTTTAGAAGATAAATCTATTTTTCTATAACTCATTGTTATTTATAGTGCTTATTGATAAACTTATAAATATTTGTAAGTTACGCATTGATTTTTTAATTTGAGAATGTAGTCCATCGATGGAAACTCAGTGGTCCATCCATAGCAACCCGTAGCCATGATTGGACCACGTGCTAAAATATTCTTTTTTAAACTTTCATTTTTTATTGCGTATATTTATCATGGAAGTGAATATTATTATTGAAAGAGAAATATACCGAGAAATTGTTCCTATAATTAACGTGATATTTGAGTTGGATTTCCTTTCTAAAAAAATCGAAAACTGCTCTGTGGTTCATTGACGGCAACCTTCCCCTATATTAATTTTGCTAAAGCACTACTTTTGGACATACGAAAATTAAATGTAATGATAATTAAAAGATTAATTCATTATCTAAAAGTGAAGTTCATTCATGGCAACGATTAAGAAGTTTGTTCCGTCCAAACTGACATCAGGCTGCACCAGGACGGAGCAAGTGTAATAAAAGCTTTTTAAAATTTTATAAGATGCACGGTTTCGGTTTTCAGGTAACTTGCGTGCTACATTCCATGGCAGCAATGCTAAGATGCTATCGGTTCTTCTGCTTATGTGTATCGCGAAGTACACTGTAAAAAAATTCCGAAACGTTACCGGGTATTTCCGTGTCACATTTCGGGATTTTAATGGTTTTTATCCACTTCCTGGAAAAATTAAGTATTTTTGACAAAAAGTTTCCTGAATTGCTACAAGTTGCAAGAATGCAGACTTTTCACTGTTGGGAAAAATATTTTTAGCTCCCCAGTTTAAAGATTAATTGAGCGTATTTATAAAGTGTATCGGCTTTCTTTCAAGTACGGCCCGTCCATGCTAATTAAACTTTCAAAGGGAGCGAAAAAGTGTGGACTGCATTGCTTTGCAAGATTTGCAGGCAAGTAAAATTCTCGTTACTTACTTGCAATTCTGGCATAGTTTTGGCCATGTTTGCCATAATGTTCTTTTAACTTCCTTGATAAATCAGAATGATGCCAAGATGTTATTTACACGGACACGACTGGTTTTAAACGGGAAGATTTCTGAATTTTTCAGGAGGCTACCAGAATAATGTCAGGAAGGTTACTGAATTTTAGTGGAAAAAGTTCCTGGAATTTGCAAGATATGTTACTGGCAGATATTGGGCACATCAGCTGCCCATTATTTTCCAGGAACGTTTCTGAATCGTTTTTACAGTGTAACAGACACAGTGGAAAAATTGCACAACTTTAGCTTTTGCTAGAGCCGCCGAGAGGGCCCTATCGAAAAGCCAAATCGAAAACTAGGGGTCTGGCCAGAGAGGGGCCTCGGCTGGGAATAGATTAGAGAGAAAAAGGTTCTGGAAAATTGGCCCGGTGACAAAATTGACAAGGAGCCCGCCATGGTTCTTGGCGTCCCTGGCTTTTGCAAATTGGTCACATGAATGATTTTAAAAGGAACTTTTGTAACGGTAAGGACAAACTCGTCAATTTTTACGGAGGGGGAGTGGGGCAAAGGCTATGAAATACTCAATGGAGAATATATTTTTAAAAAACAAAAAAAGTGGAAAGGGGCAATTGCTTTCTCTTCTCCTCCCTTTTTGGAAAAGACAGGGACACATCTACTATAGCTGTCATATTTAACAGTATTTTTTTCTTCGACCACGAAGAAGATACGCCGATCCAAAAAAAAAAAAAGGCTCTTATCACAGCACAGAGTTCTCGTCTGCTCCGGAAGAACTGCATGAGCACCGAAATGATTTAGAAAAAGTCACATCTAGGTCATGAAATGCTGTACCGTTATTATCAGATTCATGCAAGACTTCTTAAATTAGCTCTCAACTGACCCATCCACATTAACTTTTTTTTTCTTTTCAAAGGACTATACAAACTTACATTTTTAATATCTCTGTGGCAAAAAATATACCACTGCTTCACGTTTTTTTTTTTTTTTTTAATTAATTTATTTATTTATATTTTTTAAAGAAATGAATTACCTCGCCCCCCCCCCTTTTTTTTCAATTAAAATAATACGCCTCAACACCAATCCTGTAATCCCGTTTCCTGAACTATAAATAAACCAAACAATTTTACTTTTGGGATGAAATATTGAGAAAACTACAGTTAAGTTAATAAAATTTGGTTCCAGCAAAAATATTTGCCAGTATGAGCAAACGTAATAGCATTCCACCATCTTTAAAAAATGAAATCTCACAAGGAAAACATTAAGGATTGCAGCAGTTTTTCTAATTGGGCTTTTTCACTTTATAACAAGGCTGAAACATTTCCCTAAGAACAAAAATATTGCAAATTCATATTTAGTAATTAACACTTAGTTTATTAACACTTAAGACTCACAGTTGTAATTTATGTTGAATGAATACATTCAAACTTGGGTTACGACATAAGTGGCTAGGCATAAATCACTTACAACAGGAAACGACCGGTTTCATCAAGGTACGTTAAAATAAGTTTTTACTACAAGTTTAGAGATTGCTCATAACCAAAATTTTCGACTTAAACAAATTTGAATAGATTATTTGCAAATGAAAATGAAACCACTTTATACCTCTGTTACATCCATAATTTTGATTGCTGCTAGCTGGCCGGTTTTTGTATGGCGTCCCTAGAAAAAAGGAAGAGACTTAGTTTCCGGACAATAAAAATGAATAGTTTTTCGAAAACAAACACAAGTAAACTCAATTAGCATGAAAACAAATGTTACACTTAATGGCACCAGGAAAATAGTGGGAAACGCACGCAACACACAAAAGTACATTGGAAAAACGAATCACACACAGGATTATGTTATATATTTATTCTTTTCATGTGTGTATATTCGTACATAATTTACACCAGAAATTTCAAATATCTTCCAGGTTTTAGGAAAATATATAACTCTTCGGAAGAACCCTTATTTTTAACACAGTCCTGATGGTGGTTCAAATACACGTACGGATCATCATGACACCTCCCCCCTCCCCCCGCCCTTTCCGAAGGTAATTTCCAACTGCACTAGTGTAGCAGCCCCATTGGTGATTCGCCAAAGGCGAATACAAAAGGGGAAAGTTGAATTTTGTAGCCCACAGCTATTTAAATTATTTTGCTGAAAGCTACACTGAACTAGGAGCGGATACAAAGGGATATCATGACCCCCCCCCCCCTTCTACCAAACCATCGACAATATTATCCATCCATTGTTTTCAAATACTTCTCTACATAGTATAAAATGAAGTCTCCAAAAAGCGTCTGTGTGTTTGAACTCGCAAAACTCGAGAACAACCCGGCCGATTTCGCTGAAATTTTCACAACTTGTTCCTTTAAGTTCTGAAAAGGTGTGCAGACCAGGTTCCACGCAATTTCTTTCAATGCTCTAACTTAACTACGGCGGGAGTTATTTGCTTTTTTAGGTCGAATTTGTTTAGGCGTAGCCGAAATTTAGGCACTACTTTCTTCATTAAATCCGTCAATAAAAAGTGAAGGAATTGCTCCACAGTTTTTTGACACCACTGGAAATAGCTGCTTTTTTACTCCAGATTTAACTCGACCTAAGGTCGAAAGTTTAACCCCCTATCTCAATTAGAAAAAAGTTACAAGCGAATTAAATGAAGTTCAAAAATCTGTTCTCTATTCAAGTTTTTAACCATTTTATTTTGCGTTTCCACGGTAATGCTCTTTAAATCTATTGTTTTTTTCCCCATCTTTCTCATTTTCAATTTTTAAACTTATTTTATTGTGTTTCCATGGTTACGCTTTTTAAATCCATCTTTCTCTTTTATTTTGATTTCTTAAAAGTATTTTAATATCTGTCGTCATTGTTTGGCGGGGAAATTTTGCATGGTGGTTTTTATTCTTTCATTTAAGCCTGGTTATTGAATATACTTTATTTGACACCATGGTTATTTTCAAGGTAGACCGGGCAAAGAAAGCGGACAACGCAGCTAGTCATGAATAAAATGTAAACGATTGAAGAAATCGTTTCAGTGGATTAATTATTTTTGAAAATAAATATTTGAAATACTACTTCTTTTCAATGCTTATGAAATTAACTAGCTGCGTCGCCCGGCTTTGCACGGTCCCCCTCGAAAATAAAAGTTGTTCGAGTGACGCGTGTACAACAATCAGGCTTGAACAAATAGGGGGGGGGCAGTAAAATTTTGCTCCAGATTGCAGAAAAATAACCCAAAAGTAAACATGTTAAATCCCCTGATTACAGGAAAAGCCTTTAAAACAAAAGACAGAATTAAGTTAGATCATTTTCGAGAAAAAAATGGCAACAAATCTTTCTTCTCAATGATTTTCTTCACGCTACAAACTTTAATGAAAGCATTGTTACGGAAAGTTGAGATGAAGCACTGAATATGATTTAAATGGAGGAAAGTCTTCGAAAAATAGGGATTTTGTGTCGAAACCTAAGTGTCATAATTATTAGTTTTTAATTGATATCTCCGCTAATTATTATCGGAGGATTATGTTAAATAGTCAAACATGAAGACTAGAAGATTACGAACCCATCGATACCTGGTTCGATGGTCAGTTCACTGGCGTTCGGGAGAAGTAACTCGGACATACATACATACATAGGTACATTCGCTAAGTTTTTAATTATATAAGACTAGCAAAAATATCCGGCGTTGCCTGGGTCAGTAATAATTGTGAGAAACAATCCCTACTTTCTTTCGTTTTCTGTTTTAACTGAAAGAACTCAAATCACACCGCTTTGACGTGATTAAAAATCGAGCTTCGTCCTTACCCATAAAAGTAAAATGGCAATAAGTATAAAGAACGAACGAGTATTCATTTAGAAACGAAAGCGCGAATTGAAGCATATAAAAATTTGAAGAATTTCCAAAATATGAACTAACAAAAGCAAAGATCACTAAAAAAACGTGCGCTTTATTTAATTAAATAGTACACACACACGCACACAAAGAAAGAAAAAAAAGCTCTCTATGTTTCCCTAAGTGGGCAAAAAGCAGAGTTTCCAAATTTTTAAATGACTTTAAACTCATGTTTACTCCGGAAGAAGCCTTAATTTAAAATTTTCATTATGATTGCTTTTAATATTGCTGTTGTAAGGCAACGAATTTTCGTAACAATGGGTTTTATATTTTATCATTTAATGGGGAAATTACATGACATTTACTGTTTTCCATCATAACGTTTTTAACTAAGTTTTTTAGGAATAAATTATAGCCTAAGTTGCTCCTTGATAATGTAGATATCTATGGTGAAAAAATGGTTGAAATCGGTTCAGTAGTTTTGAAGATTGCCCCGGACATACATACATACACATACACGGAAGTAGCCATTTATGTATAAAGATAAGATTGGTCACGGTTAAACCCTATAAGCTGCCTTATTCCTGGCCGAGTTGGAGATTTTTATTGACACCCAAGCAGTATCAGAAATATTTCGAATCCAAAACTCTTATTTTCTTTAGCATGCCCCTTCCCACTTAAAATAATAATCTGGATCTACTCCTGCACAGAAAGTAAGAATTAAAAGCTCCCCCCCCCCTCCCCTCCTTCGACATGAAAGTTCTTTTTTGTTTATTTTGATGCAGTTATAGATCATCACCACTCATCACCGTCGTTGACAATACAACAAACAGCTGAAGAATGGTATCATCCAAAATCGAACACACATTTCACGCACCACAACAATAAATCTTCCCGCAACTGAATATGTTACCCATTAACACCAAGAATCCCTTTCATGCCGTCAACATTTGGGCACGAGGCATGCAATACCAGGGCGGGTGTTTCCCCAATTGTGCATTTTTTAAAGCGCCGCAACATGAATTCTTGGAAACCGAAGCCGGAAATATGAGGTCGTAAGAGAACATTTTCCCCTCAATAATCAACCACTCATAACCATTCCAAACGGCGAAAGGTCAGCCAGGAACGAAGTGACCGCCCGTGACAAATAGCCCTGACCTCAAACATCAGCAAAAGCAGTGCATATCCGGCGCAGTATAAATAAAAACTGTGGATATCCTCAAAAAGTATTAACATGAAAGCGGGAGAAGAATTGGACACTAGTGGACTTCTTTTTAATTGAGGTTTAACCTCAAGGGAATGACTCACATAAGTATTACGCACTCCGGTAACAAGCTTAATGGGTTGTAAGAATTTATATGCTCACCAGACAAGAATAATAACGATAACTGCATTTTATGGCTTAGTTCTGGTCTCGGCGACTCATTACAATTTCAGTACCTTTAAATAGACGTGATTCTATTGCAGAAAAAGAAGACATTAGTAATATAATAATAGTTTATAGTACCGTAAGTCAATAACATCATTCGAGTATTTCATTCCGCCGATAACAAAAACAACTCAATTTTACAGTAAAATATCCTTCACCGATCAGGATTTGCCAAGAATAGTTTTCATGCGAATACAAGAAACCTGTGTAAGTTGACCACTTGCGGTGCACTACTTTAGTGGTCAAATTAAACAGGTGGTCAACTTACAAGAGTGGTCAACTTCACAGGTTTTTACTGTACCAAACAGTTTAGTTCAGTTCAGAAAAACCGAACTGTTCGATGTTTGCTTTCACTTCTGCCTTAGCTACATGACGGTATTTAGTAGCTTCCTAATTTTCAATTTTCAGGTGGAAAATACTATACTAGAAGTCATGATATGGCTTAAAACCAAAGGTACTAGGGGTTGAACTTCCCCTCTCATGGCTGAGCTTCTGGTCAGCTCTACACATCAACAAATCTAATGCTGTTTTGCACAAATCAGTATAGCTTGACCACGAAAAGGCGGATGACCTTGAAGCAAAAGCATATTTGTAATAGGTTTTTTGGTATTATTTTAGAATAGATAAGATAAGCGAGACCGTACCTCTTAATATTCGGTACTTTCTGGCAGATTCTACCTATTACGAATGATGAAAATGATGTTTTGCTTCAGGGTCATCCGCCTTAATCCGTGGTCAAACTTCAATGAAAACATGTTTAGAATTTATAGTATAACTTCTTTTTAACGATTTCCCCAATTTAATGACACATTTCACTGGTCCATATTTGACTGGTTTGAATGTCTGTGCTCCTCGATTTAACGATATCCTCGTTTAACGATAACTTTCTCCTGTCTCTTGACAAACGTTAAATCGAGGTTATACTGTAATTCTACTCAGTCTTCGATGCAAGATAATAGAGTAAGCTTCACTTTCTTACTCTAAAAAAGGAATCTCATCTCTATGTCATGCGCAGGGAATTTTCATTGCAATGCAAATTTGTTTAAAACCAATGCGGAATTTGTCATCTTCCCAAATTTGAATTAGTAAGAAAGAAGAGTTGCGGCTGCGATCAAAATCAGTGCCACTAAAAAAGTACGGCATTCGGTTAAAAAAAAAAACATATTGGCTCTAAGGGATTTATATTAAAGTAAAAAGACAAACCGATCTTCACAGTAGTTTGCATTTTATTTACACTACTATTCACATATTATGTTATGTAGCACAATATCAAACTAGAACGAAGAACTGGAAACATTTTGATACAAATTTATGTTACATATTTAAGTAAAAATCTCATAACAAAACAGTTTTCTTTCAGTTGGCCTTTAATCTGCACATAACCACATTTAGCTATTGGACCAAAAACAGCAGATTGTATTACATATATAAAAAACGAAAATACCAAGTAACGAATTATAAGACATGTTGTTATAAGAGCTAAGAAGCTTTTCGTTCCCAAAATGATCAAAATATGTTCGAAAAATTCGGTAAAGGGGTTCTCCACAAATGATGTAATGCTTAGAAAGGGATGTTCATGAAATTGTGAAAAAGGGTGGGTGGGGGGGGAGTAATATCATGCATTTTCATTGAAATAAAACCTTTTTAACAACCGCATGATGTAGCTTGATATGTGACAAGGTTGAGAGAGAAATGTGACACTTTGTAACAGAAAGAGGGGGAGGGCGGCCACATATTTTGAAAAATTGTGACATCATTTGAGGCAGTGAAAAGCAAAGGGATGTATGTGGACATTTTCAATTTTTCAGGAAAACGCGTTTTAAAGATAGGTAGGTTTTCCTAGGTAGGCTTTCATTGCAATTTTTTTCTAAATCATGCTGTATAGCAGCAACTACCAGGGCTACTAGTACCATTTTTTGCTCAAAGACAGTGGAGAGGTTCACCTACCATGTGTACTGCTTATCTCCAAATTTTTTATTTTGTCACTAACATCCCTTTGCTTCTCACTGCCACATATGTGGTCAAACCAAAAATTGTAACAACTGAATTTGCGCAAGATGTTTTTTAAATTTTCCCTCGTAGTTTATTGATTTCGGCGTCCAATATTTTTTGATCAATGAAATGTCGGATCAACATGCAAATAGAGCGATCCGGGGGGGGAAAGGGGAAAGAGTTCAGGATGACCGATCTGTTAAGCATGAGTCAGCGAGTGAGCACAAACAAAGCTCCATTGGCTACATCCTTTCTAATGCACGAGATCGCTTGAGCTTTAAAAAACAAAAGCGTCCGTCAATTTCGAGTCACGTTTTTTTCCCTAAAGGTAGACTCTAGGGACCTGGCGCTCGACTTGAGCATCGTTACAGAGTCGAGCTTCAGCCCCAGGGCGAAATTCAGGAATATATTTGTCCTACGCCCCCCCCCCCCCGTCATCGGGAATATATACTACACTACATACGTACAACGTGTATTTTATACCTTGTCTCCGAAAATATTACGCGTATGCAGAGGCCTTCATTTTTTAAAAAAATCAAAATTACATTTGCACCTCATATCAGTTTAATGTGAGTGAAAAGGTTTTTTAATCAAAAAGAAAAAAAAAATAATAATGCAATGGGGGGGGGGGAGAGAGAGAGAAGTATCAGCAAAATGCTAAAATGTCCAACGTTATTAACTACGTTCACATATCTAAATGTGTTTCACCACCGGTTGAAAACTAAATTCAAAATTCGAAAATTGAATTCAAAAAAAATATTAATTAAAATTAAAAAAAGAATTTTGCTTACCATTGTCAGAAAACAAACTGGCTTGAATCGAAAAAATAACACTTTTTTTTTTTTTCACTTTCATATTTTATTCAGAGCAATTCCTCTAACATCACTCTATTTTGGATGTATTTTTAGCTATGTTCATCAAAATTTTGGTAAAGAATGCAAATAAATATAGTTCTAACTGATAACGAACTTAGACGAAATTCCAAACCTTCTCAAAAAGGACTAATTACGGAATGAGCGATTGCTATTTATTCACAATTTAAAAAAAAATCGTAATATCTTAGAAACGATATTTTCTCCTTAAACCATACTGATGTTCTTTTGTAACAGAAATTTTACTCAAAATTGTTTTAGTCAAAAGTGCAAATGCACAAGAAGAAATGTTTAAAGAGATTCATTATAATATTTTTTAGGTTAAAATATTTCTTTTTTTTTTTTTTTAATTCTAAAGACTATTCCTGTAAGCTTTGTTCGCACTTAAAAGTATGAAACAAAATAAGTATTATTTTTTGATCACACCAATCAAAAATTGCCGTTAATCTTAACTTCTTTATAATTAGGTTAATTCCTAAGTAGCCAATAACAATTAAATTTAAAATGTGAGAAATAAAAAAAAAAAAAAAAAAACAGGCGGTACATAGCTTTGTACAAATAGCTTTTACTATACCATCAACATTACATCTTCTCTTAATTTTTAATTTAAATTTTACTGGCTACTTTAAAATTAACCTAAATATACAGATAATAAGATTAACTGCAATTTCTGAGTGTTTTAATTAAAAAATCATATACTTATTTTATTTTAAACACTTTACTGTGACACCAAGAATATATAAATAGCCTTTACAATTTTTTATATTTTATTTTAAAGTTTTCTGCTTTGAAATTTATTTGAGGACAGACTTTTTAAAATTTAAAACATATTTATCTGCTCCATATTCTTATTTTTATTTTTAAAAAGGTATTATTTTTCGTTTTGAGTTTTAAGGTATTGCACATAAAGAGAGAGAGAGAGTAGATTATGTTAACCAATGATCTGCTCTAAATGTTGTGAGTTTGTGTGCAAGAATTAAAAAAAAAATTGAGCAAGTAGCACATAATGAAAAAACGAAAAAAAAAAAATGCGGGTAACCAATAAAGCACGACATTAAACCATTGGCGTTTTTTCCTACTGACGATGTCTGTAAAACTATCTTTCCGGCCCAGATTAGCGGCATAGCTGGAACTGCACCACACAGTTGTTTTGCTCTTCACAAATGTTATTTACAGGTAGAATTGGCAGACGTCACGGTTTTCAAACAAAATCCTGGTGTCCCGGCCGGTTTACTTTAAAAGATAAAATTTGATTATAAATGATCAAAAAGGTCTAAAAATAATTAACTGTGAAGGATAATTTAGGATAATTACTTTATAATTTCGTAACGTTGACTTCTAAAATTAAAACCGGATTAGCTTGTGAGGATCGTAACGAAAACAAGATTCAAAACAAAAAGGCCTTTAAAAAAAAATCCTATAAAATAAAAAGTATATCTAAAGCTCGATCAATTTTTTATTCTTCATTCAAAGTATTCTTGTAACTGAAATGAATTGTAAATATTTACATCTCGGAAGTGAAATGTTCAAATTTTATCTGTGTATGCCATTTTTATTACGTAATTAGCAAATTAGTAACCATTTATTCATTGCATTGAAAATAAACTGCCTTATAAAATGCTCCCAAAAGCAGCCAGGGTTGGAATGTAGGGGGAGGCTAAAAAAATAGAGAAATTGATATTTTGTAAATTAAAATGTGTTTAACAGCTATATTTCCTTCGAAAACATCAAAAAAATAAAAAATATTAAATGTCGAAAGATAAATGTAATCCATGCTAATTTTCCTTTTGAACGAAAATGTACGAAAAACTTTTAATGTTACAAAAATTAAGCCATTACATTTCTTTATTCAAAACACCGAAAACTATCTAAATTACTCAAAAAAAAAACTTTTGTTTTTGTTGTTTTGTAAGATTGGGAAAAAAACTTTCAGTTTTTCCCGAGTGGAAGTAAACCCTTTCTGAAAAAAAAAAAAAAAAAAGAAACGGGAAGATATATGTTTTTCCCAAAATTTTCGATTTTTTCGACCATTCCCATCTCTATTCTAGTATCTGTAAAAACTTTTTTTTTTTTTTCATCTAGCTATGAAAATAGTCTAATAGTATGTACTGAACTTTAAAAAACGAAACAAAAATACACAAATTATCGGTTGAAAAAGAAAAAAAATATATAAATATATATCTGTATTTGAAAATATTTGTTAAAGGTTTAGTCCTCCCCCCCCCCCTTTTTTTCCTGCAAATACCAAAACCATGCTTCCTAAATTAAAGAGGCAACCCTCAGACAGAAATTCGTAGAACTGAAACCTTTTGGAAAGAAACATTCACCTGAACAACCTAACCGAAACAATATGCAACAAATTACGTAATTCAATTAAAATGAACCAATGTATAGCCAATATGAATAGCCCAAAATGAATAAATTTCAAATCAACTATTTAATAAATTGCACCAACTAGAAAAAATATTCATTCTTTCGCAATGAAAACACTGCAAACGAAAGTGAACGGCAGCAACACTACAGAGAGCTCACAAAAAAAAAAAAAAAAGCGTAAATATGATGTTTCTCATTAATCTTAATGCAAAAAGAACGTACTACCTAAAAACGTTCGCTTAAAAGCGAAGTAGGTGGCATCTAAATATACCGCCTATTGGACACAAATTAGACATAAATGCTAGACGAGGAGCAGAAAACAAGATCGTTGCAACTCAAAAATGGATGAAGCTGGAAGTAGTCGTCCTTGAAACACGTAAGGGGCAAGTAATGACATGTTGGAAATCAGTGTTCTTCAGAAAAAAGAGCTGAAGATCACTATTCGATAACTTATCTAAAAGAAATGAAACCACTCTTTCAACATGACAAACAGCGATGTCAAAAGCGTCACAGAGAGAGAGAAAATGAATGAAAAATAATTATTTTATTTATTTATTCTTCTGTGCGCTTGTTTTGCAGGAGGTTATTAATATAAGTTGATTTGAGCATTTTTCGTGTTTTGACATTAGTTTTAATGAAGATTTCCCTTCTTAAATCTGCAGTCTACTTGCAAAAAAGAAAAAATATACACGGAGTATAAAGCAGAATTTAAGCCAGTTTAAGATCAATATTGACAAATTTCCATGTTTCATTATAAGTGACTTCTTTTTTTGGGTACACCAAGTTACAAGTAAGAGTTATCAAAAGATCGCCATAAAATTTCTTAGAATTCAACATTAAACAAAAACTATAATATTAATTACACATTATTATTATGATTGTATATCTTTGAAATATTGTTTAACTTTAAACGTTTAGATACGGTAATTAGGAATTATTATTCGTTAAAAAAAATACCTAAGTTTTTTATTCATTGGTGTTTCATTGCAGCACGGATGACTTATTTTTCAGTAAAGGCTTCCATCTTTAAAAATATTACAACTTATTATGGGTGTTTTTAATGACATTTAGCATGAATTAAAAAATCACAAGAGTGAAATGTACCCAAAATTAAAACTTTTAGAAACACGGTAATATCAGCAATAAAATATAAAAATTCAAAAACATAAATAAACAAAAATAAATAAATAAAAACAATGTTTCAAAACCTGACTGAAACTTTCGATTGCGAAACCATTAATTTCTCATTAACAAACTCAATCCGCCCTCCCTCCCTGATCCATTTTCTTTTAGAATTAGGTCATACACAGATTTGTAAAACTGACAGATCAATGAATGCATCGTTGCAAAAAAAGAAGATTTATAATTGCAACATTTGGGGAGTTCATATTTATATTTTATTGAATAAGAAACGCCGCACAGTGGAGTATTTGACTGAAAATCCTGGCCAAAACTAGTTTGAAATTTTCACCCTTCTGAAGGCGACATCCTTCTGTGCGTTTGTGCGCTGTACGGCGAAGCTATTCCACTTATAGACATGAAATTTGGTATACAAGTTGTCTGAAATGTCTAATGTTACAATTTGAAACTCGATTTTTAAAATTTGAATTAGAAAATGAAATATTTAATATTTTATCCACGGTTTAGACTTTTGCATGTTTACGACCGTAAAAACGATCCTAGTAAACGTAGAAAAAAATCTAATGCATCACTAGATAGGAAAAATAATTTTCTTCAAGATTATGGTTTGTTTGAAGTTCTAACTTAATTAACCGAATTTCTAAGAATTTACAAAGGGAGGTCACTTTTTCGACTTTTTTCAATTATTCAATCCATGTAAACTAAAATTCTTGCATCCAATATTCTAATAATGTTATGGCTCTGAAACTTTTTAAGGAAATAATATAAACACCTTACCTTCATTTACAGCGAAAACGGTGAAGTTATGTTCTTTCACTGATTTATAATGAATTTTTTTTCAATGAGTTGAAATAAAAATTTTCAATAATTTTCACTCGATCCGAAATGAGTGCCACGGTTGGCTCTTTGCCAATAATGCTTAGACAAGTGATAAGTAAACATGTTCGATGCGAATTGCTGTTTTCCTTTGAAGATATGTAATTAAGTGCACTGTTCGAGGGGGGGGGGGAAGAGCAAAAAGCGGTTAAAAAAATCCTAGTATTCTGTACAAAACCCTAATTTGAAACCAAAAAATAATCAATTTTATTCTTTTCGTTTGGTTTCAATTACTAAAACCCTGAGTTAATCATGCACAAAAATAATTAAAGACAAGGGTTTCGCGGTTACAAAGAACCTTTTTTCTATTGGAAAAATAAATAAATTAATAAATGAACTAGGATATTATAACTGTAAAAACACTCGAAAATGGATATTCAAAAGCTCTTTGTTTTTGAATTGTATATATTGTACTCCTACCTTGGGTCGATCCTTAGTTTTACATCGTGTGATGTGTCCCGCTAAAAATTGTACGAACAAATTTGGAACTAAAATTTTATGCAACTTTAATTTCACAATGAGTAGGTAAAATGTCTTAAATATGGATAGCTCGCTAGCGTAGGAACGTTAGGAGACAATTACAATTGTCTCCTAACGCTAGCAAGTGTGGGGGGGGGGGGGGGTATTTCCCCCCTTTTGCTACCTAGAAGGGGGAAAGACCCCCTCCCCCGGCACATTATTTGCAGCAATGAGCTGAAAAAATATAAATATTTATTTATTTTATCGAAAATCTATCTCAATTTTAAGGAAGAGCAAATTTTCTTAGCGAGATCACAAAATAATTTAATTTATTAACTCATTAACGTACATGAGAAAATTAACATAACTGAACGCAAACACATGTTTTAGGGGTGCAGTGAATCTCTTTAGCGATGCATAAAAGTAAGCGTTTTCGAAATTAATTGGATGATTTTCATTCCATAACTTACATCTTTACACATTGATGAAGCGGTTTCTCATAACCATGAAACTCGTGTCTGAAATTTTACTGTTGTTTGTGCGCTCAAATATGTCGATCTTTTCATTCAGTAGTACTTATGATAACTTTTTTGCAAATTTATTAAATCTTTGTAGGTAAATTAAGTTTAAAATCATGACTTGTCACAAAAAGATCGGATTATGCACTTTTTTTTAAAAAAATCATTTAAAAAAAGGGCAGTTGTAGGCGGAAGATTTTTTTGCTGAAATTAGCACTAGAGACTTTGCCAAATACGATGCAACTTTCAAAACAGCCCGACCAAGCCCGACACCCATTTAAAAAGCTTTCTCTAGTTATAAATTAAGGCGAAAAGTCTTTAAAAATCTCACGTACCAAGTTTTCTTTATTTTTTTCACTAAAAGAAAATAAAAATATTTACTTTGATTTATAATTAGCACTAAGCCCTGACATTTCTTTATACCGTAAAATTGGTTTGGTTCAATTCCATTCATTTAGAAAGCCACAAAAAAATCTACATTGAAACGTAATAATTAAGCTGAAACGTAACAAAAAAGCGAAAATTCTTATAGAAATCTCATCTTTCACTGAGGCTATGAGCAACTGTATGTGACTCAAGTTTCCAAAACAGGTGCCGATCGATGCACCAGTTAGTCAACTATCATGGAATAAATTTTCATAAAAATCGGGTAAATTTTTAATTTTGGACTTTTGGCCAGGATTTTCAGTCAAATACTCCACTGTGCGCCGCCTGAAACAATGCAACACTGAATTTCCACATGATTTAAATTTTGTGTTTTCTACGAACGAAAGACTACAAAGCGTATTACATCAAAAACTGAGTCATCAACTGCTGTGATGATAAACAGAAAGTTTTCTAAACTGGGACGAAATGTCCAATTAAATATACGAAATAAAATTACTTTTTAGGTCATGAAGTCACTAAAATCTTCAGGATGAATTGAAATTCTCGTCGTTGCAGTCAGGTTCGACGAAAGGCCCATATCAACATAGTAAGAAACAGTGGGGGGGGAGGGGGGTCGGAATCGGAGTAGCAAAAGCTTAAGTTTAATGAGGGGAGAGAGTTTGGAGATCAAACTGACAAGGGGCCAGCCATGGCTCTCTTCGGCTCCGGACGTAGTTAATATGAACTTGTGACATAAAATAGTCGAAACTCCATGTCTCGAACCTCCACGTTTCGAAACTTTAGAGAAATCTATTATTATTTTTTATAAATCATAAAATGTAATTTTCGAAAATAAATTAGAAACGGAGTTTCGTTTAACAAAATTACATCCAACTTTAATGCTTTTGGAGTAATTATGACAAAATTTTCTGAAAATCGAACTATCTAACATAACGAATTTTTTCCGGCAATTTGTTACTTCAATATATGGAGGTTCGACTACCTAAATATGTTTCTCTTTTTAATAAGAATAATTAGAGGAAATTCTAAACCTTTAAATTAAGGAATTATATTACATAATCAATATTTAGCCTACTAGTATGTGCATAAAATAATCGACTTCTATTCTAAAGTGAAGAAAAATTTACAGAAATAGAAAAAACAATTCGGTTCGAGTCAATCGATTTTGTAAGAATTACAAAAATAAAACTCTCAAAATATCTTTTATAGCAATTCAATTTTGAACGTACACTTTTGTTCCCAAACACAATCATCTTCTCAACTTGTTTAATTCCTCTTCCTCTTTTTTAATCAATTTCCACCACTTTTCCAAGTTTACTATAAAAATTTGAAATCAACCTTTACAAAATCCCAAAACCCCCCACAAACGTAAATTAAATCGCACTTTTTCCTCTTTTCCTTTTCATCTCCCCATACTTTTCTGGCCTTTAAAATGAACTTCTCCAACTTTCCGGAATTCTCAGTAAAACATGAGAATCGCTTTGCTTGACTTTGACAAAATTTCATTGATCTTCTGAAAATAGATTGAAAAACTGCAGAAGTAAATAAAGACTTGAAATTTATTTCTTTCCCTAATACATATACTAATACTAGATATCGACTAGGTTGCCGTGAAAAAAATTCTAATTCTTCTAAGAGTGCCTCGTATAAGAAAAGTTTGGGAATCCCTGTCCTAAACCATTCAATTATTCAAAATCTTGTTTTTTTTTTTTTTTTTTTTTTTTTTTTTTTGACTTAAAACCATTTTTGAGCTCAACGGCTCAAATTTAGCTATGAATATGCGTAAGAAATTATTTCAGAGCTATACGAATTATCAGACGATCATAACGGACGAAAAGAAGTAGTTGAGATTGAGTGAGTCCAAAAAAAAAAAAAAGTGAGAGAAAAAATCCAGCAACTGCATACTGTCCTTCCTCAGCTTTCATTTGAATTTCGATGACTTGAATTCAAATTATGTTTTTCGCAATCACGAACTGCAATAGGACCCTAATCGTTGGGTTTCTTTGTAGCTCCTATCGTAATCATAATTGTGAGAAACGAATTCAAGATGTCAAAATTCAAATCCCCCTCAATTAGAAATTTAAATCAGACTCTAAAACAGCTGTTTGCTTGTATTTTTTCGTCCATACTTCAATCGATATAAATCTTTCAAAACTAACCTTGCACACTGATCTTCAGCTTCAAAGCGAATCATTCCATTAAAGCAGAAGCGTTGTCGGTAGTTCCGGTGGCGTCTAGCATATTAGTAAGAAAACTGTATCACACCCTACTAGAAAAAAAACTAATTCTCAGCCACTCCCTTTCATAACTTTATTTCGTAATTACTATCAATGGAAAAAAATCTAAAACTGCTGATTTAAACGCCTAAAATATTAAACGCCTTTCCATGTCAGAAATTAAGCAGATATTGACGTATCGCACAGCAAGATTTCTATTGTAGATTCCGTTGATAGGTTTGACTTATGGGCGTACAAGAGCAGTTAATTATTGGCATTCAGACCAAAACAATGCTGTTAACCGTTCAGAGGCCGCGCCCGAAAGTTATCATAATATTTGCATTCATTTGAGCGAAGTGAGAAAGCATCATTTGCATAAAAGCATTGAAAAATCGATAACATGTATGAGTGGAAAGTCTCAGTAACAACGAAATTCGCAGCGTGAAGAAAATTTTATTGAGAAAAATCTTTAAAACTTATTTTGAAAATACCTTGACAGTATAATGCTTAAATAATTTAGGGGCCACCTAAGCTCAAACGTGACCAGTTTAGGATACTTAAAAAAATTGTAACACAACAGCGAAGATTTTGGACGGACTATTAATTGATTAGGCAATTTGAATACAGATAGGAAATAAGAAAATGACAAAATTTGAGATAGTGGCAAGAATATTTCAACTTAATATAAAGCACATAGAACTACCACTAAGACTAGAAAGTTCATAATTTTATTTTGACGCGAGGAAGAAGAACAGAAGGAAGGTGCATAAAATGCAGGGGCGCGGAGAGAAGGGATGGTGGGTTTCGGGGTCACCTTCCCCCAAAAACTCATGTTTTCTTTTCATATTGCCCATCTTAGTTGATAATACGGAAGCCTCTCGAGAACTCGGTGCTCGATAACTCGGCATTTTCAAACCTGGCCGATTTTCGGCCGACATCAGACCGACTTTTCGAAATTCTCTCAGTAACAGCGGCAAATTTGAACTAGAACGCACCGGAACGCTGTTCCAGGACTCGGCAATTTTACATTGGTGTTCTGGTACTGAAAAATGATGTAATTCACCCCTGGATTTTGCATATATACGCATATAAAATGTGATATGGTCACCCCCAGGAGAAAATTCAGACTTGATATAACCTCCCCCCCCCCATTCAGGGAAATATTCCGACTGCACTGAGTTAAATACAATGCTGAAACCAGTTTCAACCATTGTGACAAGAAAATTACTCATATCGATTACTTACAGCGAAATTTAAAGCCATTACTTCTTCACTTTTCGGCGGAGTCCCATAATATTTTTTCACACTTTGAAGCCAGGACTTCAAACTGTGTTTGAGGTAACATCCCCCGGGTTCTGATTGTTGAAATTGTTACCCCCCCCCCCTTTCTCTTTCCCATCCTCTCACACACAGACGGAAAATAAAAAGTTGTAAAGTATGGAACCATAGCTGAATTTATAAGTTACATAAAGAATGAAATGGAAAAAAATAAACAAGTTGGTGAATTAAAAATTGTCCCTTTTTTTCTTACTACTGATAAGTCTCTGAAGAAAGCATCAACTCTAAAATAAAAAAATAATAAAAAGTACAGAAACTTTTGAAAATCTTTTGCAAACACGAAGGAACGTAGTAGGGAGACAAAAACAATGGCGTAGAAAAGCTTTTGCCACTACGCTTCCGTAAAAAGAAAACGAACTTTTTTTTTTCCGGACAAGGACGCTGCATTTGTCAGCAGCCTCAACGTTCAATGCAACATCGAGCAAACCATATACGACAGGCCTGCTAAGTGCATAATTCCCGGAGCACCCAAACTGATAATAGCCGCGTCTCTAACAAAGGTTAATTCCATTCGCCGCACATTAAAGACCCGACTTGACTCACGCAGTCGTAAGGCAATCATAAAGTCGTAAAACATCGTTTATACGAGTGAGGCAACAGAGGGGCGGGCGGCCACCGCACATGGAAGGCGAGCGCCACGGATGTGATTAGGAACGCTACAGACTTCCTTATAGACGGGTGCCATTTTGCCTATTCTCCAATAGATAGGCTAATGGAAAAGCACGCATTTTGGTTGGACTGACATGCGAAGAACATCAAAACCCCAAGGTTTTTTTCTCCGAAACAGATGAACATTAATGGCACGTTAATATTTGTCAACAAAATAGCTACACGGCAGCGTTGACTCAGAAACGGAAATGCAAGTGCAAAAATCCGGAGAGCTTCCCCACCCCAAGAACAACAAAAGGCTTTTAATATTCCAAAAATTTTCAATAGCGCGGTCTGATTTATGACCCCTCCCCCCACCCCTTGAACATCAATAGAAAAATTAATTTCTGCAGTACGAACTTATCACTCATTCTACTAAAACAATAAAAGGCCTAATTATCACACAAGCTTGTGAGATCGAGCTTTAAACACCCAGAAGGTCACGAAAAATTAAAAAGTAATATATTTGTAAACTCTGGTATTCCTTTGGAAATTTTCAAATTTTACATCAGTAGCAATAGTCCCACGGATGGATCCAGCTTCTCGCTTTCCTTCCTTCCACAGTGGGACGACAGCCCTAGGTGGTCTCTGGCCTTCTCAAGAATTTTCTTCGATCAGGCCCCTCTTTTTTTTGGCCATGGCTTGCCATTTTTTTCACTTTTATGGTAGAAAAATCCTTACCAAGGATTCAAGGCAATGCAAAATTTTAAGGGGGGAGGGGCTCAATAATTGTTCTCATGGTTTAGCAGAATATTTTCCCCATGGAAACCGATTTCAGTACAGATTAGAGATATTAACATTTGACATTTTTATTAACTTATTCATTAATGGCTGGGAAATTTTTATACATTTTTGTAAAGAAAAAAGCACTAAAAGCAAGGAAGTTCTTATTTCTAAGTGGGGGGGGGGGCTTGAGCCCCCACTTCCCTCCTTATATGGGCGCCCTTGGAATAGAGGTATTCCTTTCTTCGTTATATAGGTTATAAGTTTGCCCTGGTTGGTAGACTGAAATAAATATACTTGTTAAAGAATTTATACAGCAACATTATTTTAAAACTGAGAGGCCGAGGGTAAACTTGCAAAAAAAATATATATATATATAATAATAATAATAACTGCATAAAAAAATCAATTATATAAAAATAAATGAAGCAAATGTCTTTCCCAAAGCAGTTGACCTTGTTCCGGCGACACAGAACTTTTAATTCTGTCAGCATCTCACTTTCTAGACAGTTAAGAATTCGAATTAATCGTCAGAATTCGATTTCTGTTCTGCCAATGTATCGAATAATAAATCAATGAATACCCACACCTGTTCCCGAAAGGAGTAATAGATAACGCAAACCACGTGCTGCAAAGGAGCACGTATCGGCATGAGAATACCAGACAAGGCAACTCACATCTTGAAGTCTTGGATTTTTCGTATATGGCATAAGCAAAACCGTAGGTAGGGCAGGATCATTCAAAAAGCTTGGGAAGCTTGAATTAGCCCTCAGAGTTTTCAAGAGACCAATAATGCCTGAAAAACTGCTTAAAAATTCCAGTTTCTGGCTTGAAAATGCAGTTTTAAAGAGAATGCAAACATTAGAATGGTTCAATAAACTTCGGCCAACATCGCATTTTTGTAACAATTAATTTTGTGGAGTGGTAAATCTGATTCAACAAAATAACTAACCACCCTTATTTGCTGAGAATTACATCGTAAACATATGTAATGTACAAAATTTCTTGTCGGGAAAGGTGATAAACTTAAATCTGCTGGGCTAACTTTAGAACATTACTTGTAGCTTTAGAGAGTTTTGTTTCAATTCAATATGCATACATGAGACTGATTTTGTCCTAAATTCGGAGGTTAATCATCGGGCCTTGACTGTAGAGCCTCATTACCACTACGGTCAATCAAAAGACACAGTGACGAATACAAAAATTCTAAGTTTATTTTACATACACTAATATACAGGTTGTTTCATACTGAATGAAACCAAGAGAAAGCAAACTTGGGCAATTCCATTTTAGTAGATGTACCAATAGTAAACACTCTACAAAGACTACAAAAGTGTTAGATCCTTATTTCAGTGCACGAATGTTACGAAGAACATAGATAATTCTACATGGTGTAATTAAATTTCGAAAATTTCTAGAAACAATATGTGAACAAGATGTTTTGGCTCAGTAACGGACGTATCTCATGAGTAACGTTTCTGGAAAGCTTTAAAATTTAATTGTATCTGAAGAGAGTTTATGTTCTTTATAAAGTTCATGTAATAAAATATGGACCTAACATATTTCGAACGTATGCACGATGTTTTGTTCAAAAACTGGTACGGCTGTTACGGTGAAACCTGTGAATTTTTGATTACTTGAGCCTCAAAAATCAAATTTACAGCGAAACTAATTATCAAAGTTTCTACAAAAGTTCTATGTCTGCTCCTTCAGTGACAAGATAAATATCTATGAGGATTAGGAGAGGTATTCACATTCTTGTCACACATGGGATAGAATTGAGGTAGTGAGAAGCAAAGGGATTTAAGTGGACCAGATTCTAGTAGACTTTCATAGAAATTCGTCTAGCAGCATCTACCAGGGCTACTGGTACCCTGTCTTGCCCTAAAACAGAGGAGAGGTTCTCCAACCATTTGTACCGATTATTTCTTTCTTTCTTTTTCTTTTTTTTTTGGCACTCACATCTCTTTGCTTCTCACTGCCTCAATTTACTTTGTTAATGATGAATTATCTGCTGCATCAAGGTGTTGCCTCAATTTCTTACAGTGGTGCATATTAAAATGGATTTGCAATGAGACAGATGAATACGCACAATGAACACCACAAGAAGATGGATTGACTCTACAGAATTTTCAAAATGAGAAATAATAGGCTGATAAGCAACTTGCTTTCAAGGTACTCTTTACCAAGTTTTGAAATCTTAATTCAACAGGATAAACAAATAACAACGATGTCCAGCCAAGCATAGCGTAGCACAACGATAGAAAACAGAATCCGCTATCGCAATAGGAACGTGACTCACTCCACTGAATTTTTACCAAAGCAGATGTAGTCAAGAAGAATCGTCCCTCTTGGGTTCCACAGGGCAAGATACTCCTATAAGGTCTATGGTTCTTCGTGTCACCACTTACAAAAGAATGACCAAACAATTGCGGCAGACTAACCCGCCAAGGTCCTTGTTAAGATGAGAGACAAAAGAAAATCCCGCAAGAGCCATCGATGAGGAGATAGTGGCTGAAGAATTAGTACTTTCTTTTCCACTTTTCGTTTTGAATTACTCTGGCATCTATTTCGTGATATTTATCTTGGCAATCAAAAAGCCTATGAGAAACTGAGAGAAGAAAAGATTTCTTTTTTTTTTTTTTTTTTTTTTTCCACACTCGGCAATTTGAGTTAAAGGATTGAATCCGGCAGTGGGAAAGGTTAACACACCGGTTAATGACTTTTCAAGTTGCTGCTTATCGCCTTTATTGCTTAGACTGAAAGAAGAAAATATATACTTCATTGAGAGTAATTATTAATTAATTTAATATCACATTACATTGCAAACAGGACCGGATTCACATTTTCTTTGAAATACAAAAAGTATATGAAGATGTAATAATGTCTACCTTTTAAAAGAATCTTCTAGGAACAATATGTGTCAACGGCCGTGAACATGTTTCGCTTTTTTTTTCCAGGGGTTATTTTTAAATTATTTCAACTAAAGTCAAAAAATAATAATCCCACTGTATGTCTTCACTAATTTTATGCTAGCTCCACAATTTTTTTCGCTTTCGATAGGTATGCATGAATGCCATGTAACCTTTTTCAGATTCAATTGGCCACACAAATGTTTCTGAAAGAACTCCATTTACTTTCCTTTTATCTTTTGGATGGTCGTCGAGTCAGGGAACATTATACAGGAAAAGATTGAAGATAGGCGAGGAGACACGTGAAAAAGTTTTTTTATTGTAAACATTCCTTGTAGGAACTGTTTATAATAAAACGTTCTATTCTCATAATACATTTTGTAATGTCATGTTTTGCGGAGATGGCATTACGTAAAATTTCATCAATGAATCTCCAGACCAAAGACACGTTTTAACGTCCTTTAGTTTTCCATAGCTAGCTTGAACCTGGGGGCGGTTCCAAAAATCTACTCTTATTCTAAAGCTCTTAATTAGACCCACTGACTTCAAAATTTCATCTTACGAAAGTCCGCGGTCGTTATTTTGCTTGAACTCGTACTTAAAATTCAGCACACATTATGGAGACATTTTTCTTCGTTTTATACAAACCCCCTAAGAGTGCTTTCGAGTTATTATATACTAGCGGTAACCGCACGGCTTTGCCCGTAGTAGAAAATTAAAGGTCATTTGGTTCGCCTGTATATTCACATATAATGGATGATGAATTCCTCGCCAATATGCTATGTTAATTTACTCAAAGACAAAGAAGAGTACTAAGAAATTGATTTTCTTGGAGTCAGGCTGGATAAAAAGCTCAGCTGTACAGCACACTTGGAAAAATCCATAAAAAATCAATTCTTCTTCTGAGTAAACTACAATGCATCTCTGGAAAATCTTGGGGAGCAAATATTCAACTACGCAGATTATTATATCAAACAGTAATAGAACCTTCAATTCTTTATGGAGTCGCAGTGTGGGGTCATTTTTTTAAGCAGAAAGATCTGTAGAAATTAGGAACTATTCAACGTCATTTTCTCCTTGTTGTCTTAGGAGCATATAACACATCAGCTCATACCACTTTGCATTTTCTTGCGGGTATTCCACCAATTACTCTTACAGTTCATCGAAAATTAGCTTTGGGAAGTGTATTTATCAAAAAAACCACAATTCAAATATCACCAAATAATACCTTCTCATCAAATAGCTTTAAAGACGACAGCCAAAAATGGACAGAACATCCAAAATTACAGTGTGCAATTCCGTATGTTAATCTAGAAGAACCTAATATTTCAACACTACATACAGGAATTTTCACCGGACGGTTCGAAAATATGTGATGGAACAGCATCAACATTTACTCACATCTCCAATAATCAGGTTGTCTACGATTGGTCAGCCAAACTAACAGTAAATAATTCAGTTTTTCAAGCGGAACTTTTCTTCATCTTTCACGCTTTACACTATATCGCGCATCAAAAAATATTTTCTCCAGCACTACAATATTCTCAAAGAGTATGTTCTCTCAAAGTGATAATGGACCCAATGCATACCTCAAAGTTAGTCAGAGACATTCAAATTCTCTACAGAGAACACCCAAATATAAAACTAAACTGGATTAGAGCTCATATGGGACACTACAGCAAAGATCGAGCCGACTTTTTAGCTAAACCGCAGCAATGATCCTTACACATCCATTCGTATATAAAATTCCTCTGCCAAAATCTTTCCTCAAATATCTCCTCTGGTCTGAACTTCTTCAAAATTGGCAGGAAATCTGGGACACTGCAGAAACTGGTCGGAGAGTTCATGATTTCCTGCCAAAAGTAAAACTAAAACAAAGCAGCAAACATCCAATAGAAGTACAATTTCTCAGTGCACATGGACCATTTCCATCGTATCTACATAGATTTAGGTAAGTTAATTAGCTCACCATTATGTGTATGCAGTCAACCTGGAACTCCTGAACATTACATATTCAACTGTCCTCTAACCAGCTCTCTCCACTGCACTTACAACTCCAACATTTCTTTTCCCAAAAATATTACACATTCTATTTCATCCAGTTACACGCAAGAATATCCATAAATTAATGTCACTACTCATATCTCAAGCAGAAATGACTTTAAATATCCAGCCTAAAAACTTTCAAAATTGCCGTTTACATTATATTTACCCAGCCATCCCAGTCTTATTTAGCTCCTTCACTTGTATACTTTGTTCTTTTTATTGTTTATGATTTTATATTTGTTTCTGTAAATATCAAAATTGTTCCAGCGAGTGTCGCTCGCGAACTGTTCTGTTCGCCCCAGTCACCACATCCGGATAAACCCTCACCGGGGTTGGTACAGTGGTGATTGGTGGGGTTTAAATAAAAAAATAAATAAATGTTAATTTGCTCGTCCATGCTATGGTAATTTACTCGTCCATGTTATGGTAATTCGCTCGGTAAAATGGGCTTAAAATTGGAGCAGAAAAAGAACAAAATCGGATTTTCGAAAAATCGTTTCGAGGTGCGCTCCGCTATGCTACGAAATAATTTTGTGAAAAATTTCCTGAAAATCGGCCAAACGGCCAAGGCGCTATGCGCGTAACAGACATCCAGAGACAGACTTACAGCTTTATTATTAGTATAAAGATTTCCGCCGCTAAAATTAATTAGCAATAATATTTTTTTAAGTCAACGCAATATTTTTGTTCGTGAATTTTATAAGTAGGATAATTTTTTAATTGCATTTCATTTGTTCAAGGAAAAGTTTTTTAGAATTTGAATTGATGAAAACTAAATGCTTTTCCAAATGCTAAAGCAGACTAGCATTTCAAAAGCATTTAGATAATTTTACCAACTAAATTCAACACTGTTTTTAATATCGTTACTGATCTCAGAGCTTGATTTAAATTGCACGTAAGTTTCATAACCACAGACAAAAATATGGCTGAACATACAAGAATTAATATAGTATACTGTGACCTTCACGAAATTGTCTTCCATACCTTCCGGTTCTAATTTTCAAAAAAAAAAAAAAAAAAAAGACAGAAAGAAAGGGCGCCATTTTGGAGCGATTGGTGAGAAAACTTAAAAATTGGCATTAGCTCTTTTTATTTCTGGCAGACATTCGAATTCAATACTCTCTATTCAAATATTTCTAGGACAGAGCCTATCAAACCTTATTTGGATTCGAAGAAGATCTAGAAAGAAAGTAAACTGTTGTGGCCATTACAAAACTCTTTTCTATACATTACTTATGAATGTTCGGTATCCGTATTATCTCACGGCATACAAGTTTACGAAGCTTAGAAAACTAGTTTGTAATAAAAGTTAAAACCCTGCAATTACATGATGTTGATCACCACAGAAGCATTTCCATTATGCTTAGCGCATATTCATTCCACAAGAGAAAACAATAGCCTTCAAATCTTTTTATCCAGAAGTCAAACATGCACGCTCCATTCATGAAAAGTCGCATTCAAAATTTACCGGCCAAACAAATTACGCCGAAACTTAAGACGACAGTCATGCATTTACCTTGTAAAAATACTTAATAACTTCAAGAAAATGCAAAAAAAGAAACAACTTCCATTACGCAGCCGGAGTGAATCACTAGACACAGAACAAAACAAAATGCCAGTATTTCTTGAAGAAATTTCATTGTTCTATAGCATTTATGTAAAAAAGAAGCCTCGGTCTGTTTCGAAATAGCCTCAACAAAATGCGTGAATTGCCGAGACAGCTGATCGGGAAGGAATGTTGCTTTGTTCCCCCGATGGGCAGACGGACAGATTGAGGTCGATATTGCTATGCGATACACAAAATTGCCACGAACCACACTATGTCATTCACACATCAGAAAGCTTCAAAATCGAACTTCTGAAGCAGGAATGTAAAGTTTGCCACACCTACAACTCGTAGCATTGTTACGTGAGGCATGGAATTATAAATTTGAATCAAATAAAGCGAGCATTTACGGCGGATGAAACAAATTCTTACGGAGCTTAACTTGGGGGTCATTCAATAATTAAAGAGACAAACTGACCTGGAGAGAAAACCCTTTATTTCAACAGAATAGAATAAGACTGCACCTAATTTTCAATATAATACCCATTAACATTTATGCATCTGTCCCACCATTTTACTAGCTTTTTTTTTTTTTTTTTTATAGCGGATGCAAAGTATCTTGTCCTGATCTTTGTCCTGATGTCGAATCCCATTTCCAACAAAAAATTTTGACATCCTCGTTACCCTGGAACTTCTTCCCACGTAATATCTCCATCAGTAGGCCAAACAAATCGAAATCAGAAGGCGCTTAATCGGAGCTACAAGGGGAGTTTCATTTTAGCAATGGCAATTTGAGCAAAGTGAGACGTGTGTTGTCTGGCTGGAGAATTGCACCTCTCTTCTGAGTATGAACTGTAGCAACACTAACTTGAACTTTTCTGCAATAATTTCCACTGTGACACGGTGGTCTGCACGATTAAAGTTAATTATCGAGTTTGAAGTGAGGAAGTTGAAACTTCAATATGCCCACAAGAACGGTGTTCATCAAACACTGACCCACGACCACTTTTAAACTGTTCAACCAACTTGTAAAAATTTCCGCGTTTCATACAACTTTCATAATACACTTTAATACATTAGCTGGTTTATTTCCTTCAGCAATCAAAAAACGAACTGCTGAACGTTGGTCAACCAATTCAGAATTTTAAAGAAGATCCGAGATTCTTTGACTTCATTTCGAGATTATAAGGAGAGCAATGTTGATCATTGAGCCGATTACACACACAACTCATCCAGTCATACACATTCAATTTCAAAACATCTTCAAATAGTTTTTCCATGTTTGAGTTCGTTGGAGTAGCTACTGAAATTGTCAATGTCCTCTGGAGTCATATCATCTTTCATAGAAGATAATTCAGAAAACTTGATGAAATTATGTACTCAAACACATAACTAAGTTGAAATTTGTCAACAAAAAAAAAAAACTCCGACGCTACATTTTGACAGCCTATAAGAGCTTCATTAGCTTCTTGAAGGTGCAAATTGATATCATTAAATCTCTTTTCAATGTATCTCTACATAGTATAAAATGAAGTTTCCAAAAAGCGTCTGTTCGGTGTAAACGCGTTAAAACTCGTGAAATACTTCACTTATACAGCCACCCATCACCGAATGTTGTAAAACTTTTCAATGATGTAACATATACAATCCCAGTTAAAAAGTTCTCGGACTTTTGAGCCGACATCTTGCTTGATCCTCACTATGGGAGGTCATGAGAGATCACCGTGACCTTCCAAAAATTGCTTTATTCAGCAAATTTTTTCTGACGATTCGGCAAAATTTGGAGTTACATTCGGCAACTTGAGAATTTTCGCCCTTCAATAAATTTGAGCTTGGGGCTAACCTTCAGAAATTACTACTTAAGAAACCACCTAGTCTTTACAAAAATGAAATATACATTTTGAAACTTAGTCCGCCAAAATTTTGTTCAACGACATCCTTGTTCTTCCGACAAGTAAATCTACACACAGTATTATTTTTGGATTTACGATATTCTTTTTTTTTGGGGGGGGGGGAGGTAATTTCAACTCGCTTTCTTTTGTAGCAAAGAATAAAGTCTAAACAAGAAGAAAAGGGAAAAAAAATGCCGAAAAGAAGCCTGTAAGCACTCGCCTCGGTGTTAGTGCAAAAAAAAAGAACAGAAGCATCTGCTTTTTGGTGTAGGAACGAGGAATTTTATTTGCTCGAACAATCCCTCTGTCCGATTATGGAAGGTCGACACTGACGTTCAGGGTCATGACTGTGAAAGAATATGTGAGTAGAATTAGCCTTTGAAGGCGAGAGAATAAAAGTGGAATTATATACTAACTGGGAGCAAGCTCAGTGTCTTGTGTTCGTTTGCTAACAGTTCTCGGTCAATCGAAGATTAGTTTGTGTTCGTCAGTATTTTTTAAAATTTGAAATGTGTTTCAAAAAAAAAAAAAAAAATCATGCATTTTGTAAAAGCAAAGGTTATTTTCGAACTCAAAACGAATCATGAATTCCCTAGGGGGCAGTACGCAAATGATGTCACGCTTTGAGGGGAGGGTATGTGAAATTGTGACAGTTTGTGGGAAGGGGGAGGGAAGCGGTTATAAGAAGTACGACATCACGCATGTTTTAGAATATGTTAATGAAAAATAGAGTACACATGACAGGTCGGGGAGGGGGGTAAGGTGAACGTTCTGACAAAAGGGGGAGGGGAGTCAAAAAGGTTGGAAAAAAGTGTGACATCATTATAGGACAGCCCCTCGGCTTCAAATGTTGTTAACCCTTCCGGTAAACATTTCTTGATTCATTTCAAATAATTGAATACAGTCGACGCTCATTATAGCGACCACACATTATAAAGACCATTCCATTATATCGTCCTGTGGTAAAAGCCCCAACTTTGTCCCTATGAGCAATATGTTAGTTTGATTTCGGTATAACGACCGTCCTATATCGTCTAATCCAATACAGCGACCAAATTCAGTAGACTATTTTTGGCATTTTTTCCAATAAAACAAATTTGTATTGACCTCTATTATTGTTTACGGACAAGCTGCATGGAATCTTCAGTGTTCAGTCCAACTTGGGGAGAGAGGGTGATAGATGAACGACAAAGGTGAAGATTACAAAGTGGGTACTCTTACAGCTTTGCATCTCTCTAAAGCAGCATGGAATCAAGTCTCAAAAACAAAACAAAAAAAAAAAAAAAAACATCAAGAATTGCTTTTATCATGCTGGTTTTAAAAAGCAAAAGGAAACTGAATCTACTCCTGAAGTGATTGGTCAGGCAATCCAAGATGAAAACTTCTATGAAGAAGATGAAATGCTGTAAAAAATTTCTAAGAAAATGAAATTGGATCAAGCATTAAACTTTGACGATTATGCAAAAATCGGTTAAGATTTTGAGTGTATAGAGTAAGACATCTGTCAGATGAACTATCTCTGGATCTTGTGCACAAAAACAATTAAAGTATCATGCAGGGGTGCCCACCAAGGGGGGGGAGGGGGTCGTGGCGCAGGCTGCGCCATTGAAATTTTTAGCGGGGGGGGGGGGTTAAGAGGTTTTTTTCTCATTATGGGAAGGGCTCTTGCTTTTGGGAAGCGGTCTTTACAATTTTAAGGGGGGGTGCGATCTTGCTTTTGAGGGGGGCACCCCTGTATCATGTTCAGATGATGAAGAAAAAGATATTCAGACGTTCTTTTAACCATGAAACTTCCTAGTATGAAAATTGTTTCTTTGAAAGGCAAGAAAATAGAAATTCAAACACTATTTATCATCTAAACCTAAAATAAAAATTATGTTTCACAAAAATTACCTGTTTCTGATTTTGCCTTCCGAAAAGAAATGATTTGTAAGTATGTAATAAATTTTTTCCTCTATTTTCTACTTTAAAATCTGTTTAATATTTTGTTATAATATTTTACAACCACATTTTTTTTTAAAATTCCTATGATGAAAAATAATTTCAGAATTTGAATAGAATATTTGAAAAAATACTAATTTTATTGGAGCAACGGAACATGCATGTGTATATTATTTTTAATTCTACCTTTTATAGCGACCATTCGTTAACGTACTTTTTTCTGTGGGATGGAGATGGTCGTTATATCGAGCGTCGACTGTATTGACGAATAAATAGCTCTGATGAACCCCTCTCCCTCCCCATCCCCCCACATCGATCGGTGAAAAAAAACACGACAATGTTGGTTTTAATTTACATTTTTTCCCTCATACTCATGCGTTCTAGAAAGAAAAAAGAAATAGAATGAACACCACAACATTTTATGAATTAATGAAAGGTTTTATGCAAAGTGTACACTCATACACAAACATCCTCACTTTTATAATAGCGAATTCACTGATCGATGGAGTAACTCTCTGATGTAACCAACAATGAAACTCGAGCCGTAGCATGATAATTTGATAATATTTTTTGGTAATGTTTGACATGAAGGGAAATGCCTTATTTTGAAAAGGCTGAGCTGGATCCGGTACCTTAACTGCTTTACTGGTAAAACTGTGTCATTTCAGTGGAATGAAGAAACGAAAAAATGGTCACCAATGAACGCTATCTACTGGAGTTTAGAGTTAATCTACTGGAGTCAGGGTTAAAATTTCAACCATCGAAATATCATCAAACAGGCAATTGCTTCATTCAATGTAGAAGCAATTTTCACCCGTCATACCTTGATGGGCGATTTTCTAGTATTGATATTAAGTTTAAAAGGGGACAATGACGTCTAGTTTTTAGAGAGTATTTAGCATATTTGTTGGAAAACAAAATTTTATGTACCTCTTTTTTCAAAATGTTTCAATGACAGAAATTTATAATTTGTGCAGTGTTTCCAAGAGCCTGCCAAAGTGAAATTTTTCAGCGATTCTCTTTATTTCATAATTTATAAAATTTTAACCAGTAGTCACTTTTTAAATGAAAGAAGAGTTTTAACCATAAAAACTACAATTTAGATAAAACTACGATTCCTAAAGCAAAAGTTTCACTTCAGTATAATCATGAACATACACTGTTGGACATTTGCTAAGGACGGATGGTAATAGCAGCGTTAGCAACCACAAAATGGAAGGCAAGGAAATATGGAAATTAGCATAAGTTCGGGACACAGTAAGACGTGTTATGAGCATGCAAATTTTAGACTCACGACGTTGCTGGTCACGTGATAGCGCTTATCTATAAGCGATATAAAGGATTGGGCGCGTGATGATCATTGTTGTTCAAAAGCAAAGTTTGACGGGAAAGAATCAATTGACTAACTTGCATTTTTCGGTATATCTTCGCGACATCCCTTAGATGATTTTATGGGTGGCCGTGTGGTTGGCAACATCGAAGAAGGGCAGAAAAATTTAGATGTTGCCAGGGAGTTTGACGTCAGCCACAGGGTTGTTTCGGAGTTTAAAAATAATTTTAAACAAATGGGATGTGTAGCAAATGTCACGAGGGAGGTGGTGTACGCAATACGACGTCAGCAGAAGATTGGTATTTAGTGCTAGCAACAAAAAAGAACAAGTGCAACGCAGTAGCTGAGGTAGCAGAGCAGTTTCCTGCTGCTACTAGCAAGTAAATATCCCGAAAAACTGTAGCCAGACGTTTGAATGCAGTAAAACTATACGCCCGTCAGCTTGTTTTGTACATCTTATTGGCTACAAGTCAGTGTTTTGCTCGTTTCTAATGAAGTCTTCAGCATCGCAAATGGACAGAAGTCGACTGGGCTTGTGTACTACTCTCAGATGAAAGCGAAAGCAGGTTCACGCTGTCGCCTAATTGTGGACGACAACTAACATGGCATGAGAGTGGTACAGCATACAAGCCGGAAAATATAAAAGAAAAAGACCAGTAGCCTACACGTTGTGTCATGGCATGGGTAGGATTATGATTAATAGCCGTACGTCGCTCGTGTGCTTCCAAACAAGACTATGACGGCTATTACGGCTAGTGTTTGTTCTGTTGCCTCATGTTCACGTGTTCTGTGGTGCTGTGGGCGATAAATTCGTTTTCTTGGAAGGCAACGCAACATGTCATTAACAACCGCCGTCCAGGAGTATCTAGCTCACTCAAAATATTCAACCCATCGGAGGAGTAGCACATTCTATAGATCTGGATCTTATTGAAAGTGTTTGTGATGCTTTGGGGAGCAATCTTGCTGGTCGACAACGCCCTCCAATAAGCAAGGACACCCTTATCCGTGACAGACAGAAGAATGGGATAAATTACCCCAACGGCTGCTGGATAATGTGGTGTAAAGCATCACATGACGTGTGGAAGCTTGCATCGTTCTCCATATTAGCCATATCCCATATTGACATCTTACGCCGGAACGTCTGGGGGCGGTAATTACATTTATTCACTTTTACGTATTCAGCCCAAAATGACAGTTTCGTCCTTTGAACACGTTTCAACGCCTTCTGGATTTCAAAACACAGTAAATTGTCGTCATTGCAATGTTCTAAAGTTCTGGCATTAGTTTATTTCACTTGGCATCGAGTTACACTTACTTTTTAGAGCGCTACATAGCCCATTGGAATCCGTCCTTAGCAATTGTCCACCAGTGTATAAATAAAATGGTAAAAATTTCAAATTAATAATTTAAGTAGTTTCCTAGAAAAAGGAACACTCGTTTTTAAATTGACGCTTTGAAAAAATCGCGTTTGAAAGAACAATTGTATGCACATTTCAATACATTTCTGCTCTATTAGGGTGTAAATTGAGTTACTTTTAATTTACATAGCATAGAAACATGAATTTGGTGTCGCTTGAAAACTCTTAATTTAAATATTTTGAAAACATAAAATCTGAAAAATTATTTTTTAAAAGATTTTAAGGTACCAACACCTATTAAAATCACGAAAATGATGTTTTATTTACACCCTTAAACTGATTACGACCTCTCAAGATAAGCAGTTCAAGCTACGAGGAACGCAACGAAATGCTCCAACCAGCGAAATATTTACCCCATCAGTTTTGCACTGTTTTTAGCTCTTTCAAAGCCACGTGAATTTACTCTTCGAGTCGCAAGCACTTTTCATTTCTTTTCTACGAGCAACAAGGATATTGGACTTATGAAGCAAAGAGAAGAAAAAAAAACTTAGTGCTCTTCGTGGAGATGTGGCATTCTTGGCGGGAGATCCTGATGAAGTATATTTAGGTTTTTCAATGTTCCAGAGCATTGTTTCTATTAAGGCTGCGGACTCGGGGTCGGACTGCTTTTGGGGTAAAATTCAGGGGAGCCCATCCCCCTCTCAAGTTCGATAGCACCAATACCCTCCCCCTATTTTTCTCATCCCTTTTGCCCTTTTTTATTTTTAGCTCTTTTTTGTTTTATTCATTTTTTTTAATGTTATTACTTTATTTATTTTAAATTATTATTATTATTATTGTTTTGTTAGAAAAGTTTCGTGCTACACCAATAACATACACATATACAAAATATTCAAATAAATAAAATGAAAATAAAATACAATATGTAGTTTAAATTAAAAATAAATCATAAAATAAATTTAAACAAATTTATTTTAATTTTTTTAAAAATCCCCCTTCCTCAAAAATTTTGATAGCGCCAACCAGAGCCATAATACCCACCCCCCTTCCCTTCTGCGGGCACCCCTAGGTAAAACAGTCGGAGTCGAGAGTCGAAGGCTCAATGTCCCATGTGTTGGAGCCTGTCATTTTCCCATAAAATCCGCACCTCTGTTAGTGTTTGACGGAGTTGAGACTGATTTTGTTGTAACCGAGTCGAGTCGGAGTCAGAGGCTATAAAGTTATAGGAGTCGGAGTCGGTCATTTATTTTCCGACTCCGCAAATTTCTATAGGCAAAAACGGCGATTCTGATTTGTCTCTTCATAGGTAGCTTGCACAGATTGATTTTTCAAAAGCATTTGCTTCATCTACTTTTTCTTACTTCAGAAAAAGGATAAAAAATAATTAAGTAGTATCAGCAATATCTAGGCAGGGTCTGCTTGCACGAGAGAAAAAAAAAGAAAGGGAAAAAAAGGAAAAAAAAAGAAACAGGAGACATGCGCTTTCCTCCAAAAATCATAGGATGTTCCGTTAGCCAAAAAAGTCATTGAACTCTTCAACTAAGTTATTCCATCAAAAGAGCTTTCTTCCTTTTGTACCTTAAACACCCGCACAACACAAAATTTGGCCCAAATGCACTTTTTTATTAACATTTCAACTAGTGACTTTTTTTTTTTTTAAGCTAGCATTTGGTTGAACTTCGGGGGTCAAACTTTAGTTCTCAGTAAATTCGATGGGTCACAATAGTTAAATGATCTATTTAACTTGAATCGGAAAAGGATTCCTTCAGCGAATTGAATTTCTGAAACCCATTTGATAACAAAATTGTCATCAGTGAAGGCAAAACTCCAATGCTTGGTTCTTAATGGAAATTAAATATCGATTGTTTTATTCCACGTTCCATTTTTAACGGCTAAGCACAACGATTAGTGGTGCGACATCGATAGCAAAACATCGATGTTTCGGAACATGATGTTGGAAATTAAAACATCGATGGTTTTGATACATCGATCAAAAAACATCGATGTTTCTGAACATCGATGTTTTAAAACATCGATCGTTTTGTCAATATTTAACATACATTTTTTAGTATACTACACTACAAACTTACATAGATGATAATCTCTAACAAATGTTTCTTAATGGATCAGGGCATTGCGTCTAAGCAATACAAAAAAATACGAACCCCACGAATATATTGAAACTACTGAACTGCAAATCATAAATACAATTTAATAGGAATAATTTCGCAACATCTTGGTATTATAATAAGACAAAAAATGATAAGACATGCAAAAATTAATACAAACTAGTTAAATCTGCGAAAAAATATATCATAGCACTTACAGTCAGTTGTATGATGAGAAAGAGTTGTGCAAATTATATTAAAAGTACAAAATTAATTCTGACAATTATTATTTAGAGCAAGAAATATGTTTTGAACTGTTAGTGCAAAAAAGTTAAACACAAATTGTGAGTAATTGGTGGACGGCTTATTGAGGGTAGACGCAGTGGCGGATACGAGTGAGGGGGTCATAACCCCCCCCCCCCCCCCATACCCGCAACAGTATTTGAATGTTTGCTCGAAAAAATAAAAAACTTGATCGGAACCGTAAGAAGTGTATGCAAGGAGGATGAGGGGGGGGATCATGACCCCCTCCTCCCATCAAAATCTGCGACAATACTTTGTAATCTGTTTCAACGTTCATTGCATTTAAGTAGTGAAAATGACTGCTTGAAACAAAAAAAAAAAAAAAAAAGCCGGACCGAAACCATAATAAGAAACAGTGAATAGTTCTCGATTATTTTTTTTTGGGGGGGGGGGGGCATAGGCGGATTTAGGACTGAGTTCCTGAGGGGGCAGGATTTTTTTTTTTTTAGCAACATTTTTATTGTCCCCCACTCCCATGATTTTGTCTGTTTCCTGTGATGCATAAGTCCATGCTTTACTTTTTTGTGTGTCGTTTTCATGCTGCCTTTTTGAATTGACCTTAAGAGAGGGAGCTGGTATCAAGAGAGTGACGCAGGGCTCCCTTTTAAGTGGGAAACAGAATATCTCCAATTTTAAGGGGCCGGGTGTTTCTCCCCCGGGGGAAATTTTTTAAAATGGATATGAACTTCTGAATTTTGAAGCCTTATAAAGGTTAATTGGATAGACATAAAAATTGATAACTAGATTATACAGTTGTACAGTATTGTTCAAACTTTGTAAGAAACAGCCATTTAAAGTTTGAAAGAAAAAATAAACTATAGATTTCCCATTACAACAACCTTTTTTTAATTATAAGTACTGCAGAAAACGAAAAGGAATAGAGGTAGTGTATCATTTTTTTTCCTGGCTAAACAGATTAACAATATGCAGTAGAAGTAAGTGGAGCCCACTTTGCTTAGGATTTTCAAAGACTTATCTAATTATTTTCAAGGACTCTAGAATAAATAAAATTATTTAACACAATTCATTTGTATTTTCCAGTGCCTGATATTTTAGTACTTGATTGTAAATTCTTACAGTCCTGCTCTAACTTTGTGAGAAAATAGCTATTTTAAATTTAAAAGGAAAAAGAAACCATAGATTTCTTATGACAACTTTTCTTCAGTTGCAAGTGGGACAGAAAACGAAAAGGAATAGAGGTAGTGTATTTTTTTCCGTGCTAAACAGATAGACAATATGCAGAAGAAGTATACAATAAAAGGAATCAATACAAAAGAATTTCCAAAATACTTAATTTGGGATTGAATAAATAGCAAGATATGAAACATGTGAGTCACAAAAATTTATTTCAAATAATATGTTACAAACGTAAGAACCATGATTTTTACATTTTTAATACAGGATGTGGCAAGGAGCTGAATTTGACATATTTTGGCATTCCTCCCCCTCTACGATTTGTTAGAAAATTTTAAATTTAAGGTTTTTAGCCATACGTTTCCAAATATTCAAGGTTTTCAAGCACTTAAAAATGAAATTAGTTTTTTCAAGCAATTTCTATTTTTTAAGGAACGAATCATGAATTTTTTTTGAGAGTTAGGGACCCACTTCAAAGCAGGGGCCCTAAGCAATAGCTTGTTTATCTTAAAGGCAAATTTGGCCCTGTTAGTAATTCACTCTTACCTGCAAATTTTTGCTTGATTTTTTTGTAATTTTTACGAAAATTCGTCAGTTTTTATGTTTAAAGGATTTTTATGATTTTACCAGTCTTTGTTAGGTTTTTATAGACTTTTATAAAATTTCAGCAAATTTTTCCAAAACTTTTGATGACTCAATTATTTAGATTTCAATAATGACAAGGACTGATTCACTTAGACTTAGATGATTATGACTTACCTTACTTTTAAAACAGTATTTATAAAGTAAGTAAAATTGTACTCTCCCTCTAAGTAAAACGATTCATTTAATCAGAATACTCAGATAACTGAAATTTATTCAGTTTGCGATAGTATTTATTTTCTCTCTCTCTCTCTCTCTCTCTTAAAAAGAGAGAGAGAGAGAAGGGGAAAAAAACTATGTTTTTTAGAATTTCTCAAAAGGCCTATTAATCTACCCAGAACATAAATATTATGCACAAATATACTTGAAATGTGGACACAAATCATAACGAGTAGATCGTTCTGTTAGAGCAAATGGGGAGGAGGGGAGTTTTTTTCCCCTTTGCTTTAGGTTCTAATTTGTTAAAATAATCGTCAATTATTTTAAGTGTTGCAGCTTAATGTATAGCTCGTACAGCCTATATTTTCATTCATATACTTGCCCAAATGGTTTTCAGTCCAAAATAGTGAATTTAGACACATTTTCAGCACCCCAGTGACAGATGTACTATTTGTATTTAATGTTCGTTTTTTTTCCTTTTCTTTTCTTCCATCAGAAAAGGACATTCGCTTTTCTTTTAATTTTCATTGAACTATTCAAAAAAGAAAAAGTCATGATTTTTTTTTGTTTTAAGATTTTGGAAGATGTGTTGTTACTATATAAAGTCCTCCCAAAACTGGGCTAGGGGGCATTGCCCCATGTGCCCCCCTCTATAAATCTACCCATGCCCTTCTGAACTATTCAAAGAAGAAAAAATAATATTATCTTTTTTTTTAACTTTTGGAAGATGTGTTGTTACTATAGAAAGTCCTCCCAAAACTGGGGGGGGGGGGGGCATTGCCCCCCTCCGCCCCCCCATAAATCCGCCCATGGGGAGGGAGGGTATTAGTGATGGGCATAATCGAGTTCTCATAATCGAATCGCTCGATTATTCAAGATCATTCGAGAACTCGATTACCACGAGTTCTCGACTATCGTATCTCGAGTTCTCGAGCGATGAACTTCTCGAGTTCTCGATTATCACTTTCCGAGTTTTCGAGCGATGGACTGCTCGAGTTCTCGAATATCACTTTCCGAGTAATCGAGCGATCAACTGCTCGAGTTCTCTATTGTCACTTTCCGAGTTCTCGAGCGATCAACTGCTCGAGTTCTCGCTTTGAACTTCTCGAGATGTTGAGCTCTCGAGATGTCAATCACTCGAGCAATGTATTTTTCGACCGATTTGATAATCGAATGAACCTCTCAATATAGTTGACTTCTGATAGGGGTGCCCACCTAGAAAGGGAGGGGGAGGTCATGGCGTAGCCTGTGCCATTGACATTTTTAGGGGCGGTGTTTTAAGGGGCATTTTTCATTTTTTGGGGGACTCTGCGATATTGAGGGGGGTGCGTCTTTGACCTCAGGGGGGTACCCCTGCTTCTGAAGTGATTCAGTTGCAGGGGCGGATCCGTCATTTAGGGGGTCAGAGGGCTGGCTTTAAAAAGTTAATGATTTTACTTATGAATGGGCATGGTTTTTGTTGTCTTCCGAAAAAATTTGCATTGAACCCTTCCCCCAGAAAAATTTGGAGTGACTGACGGGCTGCGCTGAGGTGCCCACAGGGGAGGTGGTTCATAGCGCAGACTGCGCCACTGAAATTCTTAATGGATGTTAGCCTTTTTTAGTTAATATCCTTCTTGAGGGGAGAGGGTGTTTTGAGGGGTATTTTTCTTTTTTTTGGGGGGGGGAAGAGGAGGTCTCTGCGATATTGAGGGCGGCGCCCTTGACCTCAGGGCGAGTGGTTACCCCTGCTTCTGAAGTGTTTCAGTTGCAGGGGTGTATCCGCCATTTAGGGAGTCAGAGGGCTGGCTTTGAAAAGTTAATGATTTTACTTATGAATGCGCATGGTTTTTGTTGTCTTCCGAAAAAATTTGCATTGAACCCTTCACCCAGAAAAATTTGGAGTGAGTGGCGGGCTGCGCTGCGGTGCCCACAGGGGTGGGTCATGGCACAGACTACGCCATTGAAATTCTTAGTGGACGTTAGTCTTTTTTAGGGAGTATCCTTCTTGAGGGGGGGGGGGTCCTGATTTTAAAAGGTGTGCCAGCACACTTGAGGAATAGATACCCTTGCGATCTAAATGGTGTTATTATCAAATAATTGTCTCTCGTATGTTTCATTCGAATATTGTTATAATTGAATGTATGCTGTCGAATGCTTGATTATCAAATGATCCTTTGGGATGCTTTGGTAGTCTAATGATATGTTTGGTGGAAGTGAAGGTTGGGGGCGCTAATAAGGTTCTAACTTGATAGGCATTAAAATTAAAATTATATTTCAGGTAAGAAGCGGAATACTTAAGTTGAAAACCTGAGGGGACGTCTTCCTCCTCAAGTCCACCTTCGCCTATACCATTGGGTAATGATACAAGTGTAACAGGTGTTAACAAACGTTTTAGAGTCCAAATATACACATTACTGCAGACACGTGTTTCGGGGTTTCAAGGAACCCTTTTTTTTTCAACGCAAAATAGTGAGATTGTGGATGTAGGGACATTAGTGGATGTCTTTAGGGACCATTCATTAATTACGTAAGGGTTCTGAGGGGGAGGGGGTTGGAAAAATGTCTATATATTTGGGGGGGGGGGTTCAAACGCATTCTTTTGCAATATTTTCCAAGTCAATGTTTTACATTTGAAATTGCGCGGTCAAGTGATTTGACAGGGATTATATATTTCATTTGCGTCTAGAAAATAAACAACGTATTAGGATAAGCTGTTTTTAATTTGTTTTACAAAGAATGAATAATGTTAAACATGATAAAAGAATCGCACTATGCATGGCATGTTTTATTTTTAATTAGTATCGCATCATATACAAAAAAAATGTCGAAAAAAAATTCAGTCTAAATTCCTACTTTCTAGTAAATATTTAATTACACAAAAAAGTTTTATTTAATAATAGTGAACTTAATTTCGATTCCAGTGATGTTAGATTCGTTATTTTATTATTTTGAAAAACGAAATGGAATCTTACGTAAGAATAGGGGGAGGGGTTTGAAAAATCTTCCGTACCCTTACATGGGGTGAGGGTCAAAAATTGCCAAAATCATCCTTACGTAACTAATGAATGGCACCTTACATGCAAAAGCTTACTATTTTGTTGAAAAAAGAGCACCTTAAAACTCCAAAACAATGTTTCTGCAGTACTCTGTATATTTGGGATACAAAACGTTTGTTAATTCATGTTACTTCTCGGCACAAAGGTATTTATTTATTTCTTAATAAAACAAGTTTTACTTCTGTAATTTCTAACTGTAATTCCTTCCTATGGATGCAAATAAGTTTTGACACAAACTGTGGGATTGTAATTTTTAGGAGATTTTGTCTCTTTTGGTGGTATTGCTGTTGGGGAAGAGCTTCATAGGTGTTGCGCCTTCGCTCTTGGGATGGACAGATTTGGAATGATTTTAAAATCGAATGATTGCTTTTCGCTTACTTTATTCGAATGGGGTTATAGTTGAATGTTTGGCGTCGAATTTTCGATAATTGAGAGATTTCATAATAATCGAACGATATTTTTCGAACGAAAATTGTTAATTATCATATGAGCGGATTTATGGAGGGGCATGCGTTGTGTGAGTGGCAGATACAACGGGAAGGTCGTGGGGGTCATGACCCCCTCCCTCCCACCCTAAACCTACAGTATCCGCACACATTGTGTTCAAACACTTCATGCATAAAATGTAAACGATGACAGTATCTTTTCATTTCATTATTATTTTTCAAAGTAAATATTTGAACTACTACTTCGTTTCATAGCTCATGAAATTAATTTGCAACGTTTAACTCCAATTAGGTGACTTATTCCTGATCGATTTGATGCTTTTTATTGACTCCCAAACACGTTCAGACATTTTTCGTATCAAAAACGGGAATTTTGTTCATGGAGGTGAGGGGGCTTTCTTCAACATGACCCCCCCCCCCCCCCCATAATGGTTTTCTGTATCTGCCCCTGGTGTGATTCGGCGGTGAAATCTTGAAACAAAGGGTAGAGAAACGCTTTCCATACTGTTTTGAACTTGATAGTTATTAAGATTAAATATGTACAATTTTTATTAAAAAGTGAGTGATAATGATAATATGGGCGGGTCTTTGGGCGACACTAGCAGGTTTAAACTTGAGAGTTGTTAAACTTAACAATATATTGAACTAGTATTGTACAAACTGTGTAATTGAGAATTAAAGGTGGTCTTAGCTCTTTTTCGGATCATTGTTTCTTAGGGGGAGGGGGAAGTGGAATTGTCATAAGAGGGCGCCATTGCTCACAGGAACAGACGAACACCTTTCTCATTCTATAAGGTTTCAGAATCAAATAATTGCTTCTAAAGTGCTTTTTTTTCGGATGGGGTTACTCAGAGAGCACACTTCGTTGAGATAAAGGTTTTAAAACGATTGTTAACGCTGTGACAACCATGTCAAAACGTTTGTGAAACATTTTAACGCAATGTGTTTATAATGCAGTGGTGCCCATTCCTCCCCCCCCCCTGGCGATGACAATCATCCCTCAAATGCGACGCAGAACCCCCAGAACGAGAGCCCCCTAAAATAAGACGAAAAGCCCTCTTATAAGTTACCCTCTCCTCTTCAAAACTTCAATGGTGCGGTCTGCGCCATGGATCCTTCCCCCCCCCCCCCCCCCCCGCCTTCTCTATCGTGGGAACTTTTGTATAATATATTGCTTGTTGTCGAATGTTCGGTTATCGAGCGTCTCGGATAATTTGAAAATCCAATACGTAATCTGCTTTTCAGAGAAAATTTGGTAATCGATTTGTCCTTTTTGAGGACCAGCGCACGGAAAATGAAGCGCAGCTACGCAACCTTAAATTCCGAAATGGACCGTCACGAGCCAAAGCATATTCAGCAGTTTTGCCTCAACACAGTTTACAAAAAAAAAAAAAAAAAACTCATAAAATCAGCACATCAATTGACTCCAAATTTTTACGTTGAGTAAATAATATACTAATCAACATTTATGAAAATATAAGGAATATGACATTAAAAATATAAGGAATATGACATAAACAGAAGCGAGTAAAACAAGAAAAACATTTAAATTCAACTACGCACGCAAAAATAAATGATACGCACACAAGAAGTCACAACTATCTTGCGTATGGAATTTAAAAAAAAACAATAAACTGTATAAAATATAATTTTTATTTAAAAAAAAAATGGGTCAAAGAGTGGAAGCTAAAACTAATCCCACACGACAATCTTCAATATTTCTTTTTAATGCATTCAGAAACATTTCAACTTCACTCCCTGCACTTTTAATTACATATTTAAGTCAGCAAATGAAAAATAAAAATAAAAAAGAGCGAATCAAGAAAGAAAAAAAAATCATGAACTTCAATGCACTTCAAGCCACACTTGTAACTTTCAATGCGCCGGGAATCCCAATCTTCTGGAAAACGCAGCCCGAAATATTTTACCCTCCCACCTCATGTATCAGTCAGATTAATATAATTCTACTAACAAGAACACACACACACAAAAAAAAAAAAAAAAAAGCAAAAGCAATAAACAAGAATAAATGATTCCTTTTGCGCAGAGCAACGATTCCCCTAATTGTTTGCATTATTAACTTCATGTTTGAGAGATCGAAACCGTTCGAAATAATCACGTGATATCTGAGAATCATTACTTTAAATGCATAGCCGTTCGAATAAATCACTCAAAATGAATGTAAAAAAATTAAAAATCGAGAAATCAACCCGTTACACAAATTGAGATGGAAGGGAGAAGGGGTGATAGCGTATCATTTCAATCACTCCGGGGAATCCCCTGAGGGCCACCAAGAGTCAAGGGCCCGTTGCCAGTTTTTTAGCCGCCACCCATAAACTTATAAAAGTTTATACTACTCCAAGCCGGGCCGTCCAAATGCCGGGCTCCTAGTTTCTGATAAGCTAACAGTAGTGTTGACAAGCAATGAATACAATAACTTCTAAAAGCCAGGAGGGTTCGCCCCTTATTATACCCCTAAATGATAGGCTTAATGGCACATTCCTATTTCGAGCGTACCCCTGCCGAAACAACTCGAGAATTCAACTGTTCCAAAAGTTAAGGGTATCCCCCCACCCCCTTTCGCTGGGCGATATGGCGCACCCTATCAAATGCTATGGGGCATCCGTCTAGAAAGAGCTTCCCCCCAACTCCCGAAATGAGATTTAAAAATCTCTCAAAAATCATTTCTAAAAATTTCAGTTTCGCAGGCTGCGCTATGCACCCCCCCCCCCCTCCCGAAAATGAGATTTAAAGAACCCTCTCAAAAACTAGACCTCAAATTTTTAGTGGCACTGCCCCCCACCCCTTACGAAAATGAAATAAAAAACACTCTGAAAAAACCGGCCAATGGCGCAAGCTGCACCATGCCCCCTCCCCCCTTTTAGTAAGCACCTCTGTAGCAGTAAACTCAATTCTGGAAAAGCTCAGAAAATGAACTACTTGAACTCGATTCAAACGTCTCGAGATCTCGATTAAAAAACATCTCGACATCTCGATTCAAAAGATCTCGAGAAGTCAATCGCTCGAGTACTCGATTATAAAGATCTCGAGAAGTCAATTGCTCGAGTATTCGATTATAAAGATCTCGAGAAGTCAATCGCTCGAGTACTCGATTATAAAGATCTCGAGAAGTCAATCGCTCGAGTACTCGATTCCAAAGATCTCGAGAAGTCAATCGCTCGAGAACTCGATTCCAAAGATCTCGAGAAGTCAATCGCTCGAGTACTCGATTCGGAAGATCTCGATTATCAATCGCTCGAGTTCTCGATCTTCAAAAGATCTCGATTATCAATCACTCGAGTGATCGACTTGAAAAGTTCTCGATTATCAATCACTCGATTATCATCAGAAGTACTCGATTCCCGAGATCTCGATTATCAAAAGATCTCGATTATGCCCATCACTAGAGGGTATTAACTGTCACTTTTCTATTTATAGCATATGTATTTAAAATATGTAGACAGTAAAAATAGCTTTTCTCGAGACAGTTATTCTGCGGCGCTGAGTTCAGGAGCCAGTATAATGAAAAGTAATAAAGAAGTGTCTGATGCCCGTTTGCTTTTATAAGCAACAAATTTAATCAACGATAGTTTTTGTAAACCATATCCAAAGCTTCAGGCATCGCTACAATCGATAAAACACTTGAGTCCATAAATGTTTTTCTTTTTTTTTCTGTAAAGTCTCTATAGATTAGAATTTCTTTCTGTTGTAATTTTTAAATAGTTCAGTTTTTAGTCGTGCTGAGTTAATTTTTAAATGTGCTGTAAATAGTTTATTAGTTTAAATCAGTGTTTCGGATTTATTATCGTGCAAGAAATGTAAACTTTGAGTGTCGTGTTAGCGCAAAACCTCATTATACATAGGTTCTCGCAGTGGTGCCCACCTAGGCAGTGGCGGATACAAGGAGAGGGTCATAGGGGTCATGACCCCCCCCCCTAAAACGTCGACAATATTATACGTTCGCATTGTATTCAAACACTTTATGGACAAAATGTAAATAATTTCAGTTTTTGGTTCAGTTTTTGAATTATTTTTACAAGTAAATACTTGAAATACTTCTTCTTTTAATTGTTTATAAAATTTATTCATGAGGTTTTTGTCCTATTAGGTGCCATATCCCTGACCGATGTGGTATTTTTTAAACATCTAAGCAGTTTCAGAAATTTTTCTTACCAAAAACCATAAGCTTATTCATGGAGGAGGGGTGAGGGTCACTCTTTAGCATGAGCCCCCTAAAATGTTAGTCTGTATCCGCCCCTGGGGTAGACGATAAGTAACCCCTAATATTTGGTGTTTAAGCGCATTTCTCTTTTCGCTGATTATTCCACCAGGCAGAGAAAAAACTCTTTCAACAAAAGTCGCCATCACTATCAAATACTTCGACAAAACTTTTAACAGTTCTGAATTTGTACAGTTATAATATTCACCGTAGTAATATATAGGATTCTCCTTTAGTTTAAGAATAGGAGTCTTAGAATCGACTGCAAGAACTGGCAACAGACTACCATTGTCGAGTTCTTCCAATAGCTTTGACCTCTTTCTCACCCTCCAGTTATCTTTTACCATCTTGTAGTTATCTTTCCAAAAATCATCCTTTATACAGAAAAATCAATATTTTTAATGTGCGCAAATAAATGAAATTTTTTGGAGCAATTCCATACGTAAATTTAATTACGAATCGAGAAAATTGGAGCAAATTTTACTATAATTTTTAATTATAATACAAAAAAACATCAACATCGAAAAAACATCGAAACCAAAACATCGATGTTCCGAAAACATCGAAAGTAAAACATCGATGTTAAAAACATCGATGTTTTAACAAAAACATCGATGTTTTAACAAAAACATCGATGTTTCCAAAACATCGACATCGATGTCGCACCCCTAACAACGATCTCCCCCACTCACAGTAGCTTTCTTATCGAAGGAACAATGCTCTCACGGTCATATTAACAGCAGAGCACGCATGGTACTTTCCCAAGGCATACATTGTAGAGGAATAATCTTTAATTTGAATGTTTCCAGTTATCGTTAACAGTTCAAATTTTCCGACCATAGTTATGCTTTATATTGACTTGGGCGATTCCACAATAAAGTTTGTGACATTTTCCCACTATTTTTCCTTTTCAAAAGTCTTTTTCATTCACTCAGCATCAAAATATCAAGCATCAGTTAATATTATCTTATTTTACATTACTTTTATAAGACAATTTCATGCACAATATAATTATTCTCAATTTTTATAATTGATTTTTACTTTTAGAAAACTCGTAACGTGTGCGACAGTTTGAGATTTCAGCTGTCACACACATTACAAGTTTTATAAAATTAATAATAAATCATGAACAGAAAAAAAAACGACTTTGTAAAAACCAAAAAATAATAATAATAATAATAAATAAATAAATAATGATCGAAAAAAACCCAGTAGTTTAGAATGTTATGTACTACTACTGAAGACAGAAATAGTTTTATAATCGATGCACACAGAAGACAAATCATTAAATTCAAAAGTAGAATAGAAGGATCAACAATCGGGGCCCATTCAAATTGTACGGGGTTCCAAACTACTGGTTTTCTTTTTTTTTTAGTTTTTTTGGTTTTTATGCAGTCGGTTTTTTTTTAAATAAATTATTTTTTATGTTACATTTTTTAGTTAATTTTCCATTGATTTAGTTATGATTATAAGACGGTAAATTTCGCAATCTTGTCATTTTATTGAGAGTTTATATCGTGAAGATTATTAACTTGCGGTGGGCTATAAAGTACTGATTATAAGTCCCTCTATGGACCTAACTCGGCTAAAAGTTAGATATGCTTGAATTTTAGCAAAAATGCGCGAACTTAAGTCAACCACAGCTCGGTCCGAAGTAGTTCCTTGGAGCTTGTGCACAGTTACCCCCCAGCACAATATCAATGGCAACATTTTTCGTTCTATTTTACCCTGACCACGAAGTGAATCGAATTTTGTTGTTGATGGTTCGATTCCGACTCCTATTCTAGGAACATTGTTTTTGATTGCTTTGTCATCAAATTCCATATAAACAGCCTGTATAACTCATGATGACGCGAGCTCGAAAACGTCGTCAATCAAATCTTTTCTCGCAAAACTAAAAACGCCCGTCAAGAAAATACACGTCACGTAACTCAGTCCCCTGAATCACGACAAAAACAAATGCAACATGTTACAGATCAAAATCGAATTAATTATCATAGTCTTTCACCCAAGACAAAGAAAAAATGTTGTACAGCACTGCGAAACGATCCTAAATTGAGACAATATGGCGACTGGTTGTTGCTATGGTTAATTTTGATAACTGTCATGTGCTTAGTGATACTGGCAAGGTTAAGACAAATCGATTGACGTAAGAACCATCAAAATTGGCCAAGGCGTTTAGTCTCTACAACGTCACATAGGAACAAACACACATACATACATACATACATAGACTCAAACAAATTACGCTCCTTTGCATCGCACGCGCAGTCGGGTAAAAAATTGAGAATGATTATATTGTGCATGTAATTGTTTTATAAAACGTATGTAAAATAAGATAATATTAACTGATGCTAGATTTTTTTTTATGTTGAGCAAATGAAAAGGAACTTTTAAAAGAAAAAATAGTATAAAAATGTCACACACGTTACAGTGGAATAGTCCAAGTGAAGATTGAAAAACACAGAAAAGAATGACACCAATTTGAGCTCCAGCAGCCAAAAAGATAACCCATAAAAAATGTCAAAATGTTAACAAATTTCTGCAATATTTGCTTTTTCATAACTAAAAAAATTGAAAACTCAAAATAAGCTGTAGTTTTGGGGGCTGTCTTCTTAATAAGGACACAAGGAAGTTTACCAGTGCACCCCTACTAATAAGTGCGATTGTTGCTATGGTAGGTATAAATATCGCGAAACTGGTGGGATGAAGGAAACTATCACCAGACCACGTCAGATTTCGACTTCGCTAGTTGATACGAGTGACTGACGCTGTTCCCAAACACTGCAGTGAATTGCACTTATTTTATCAGTGCGAAGTTTATCGAACTTCAGATAGTATACGTGTACGGAGTGCCTTAAATCTGAAACTAGAGGTAAAGCACAAAAATTCTGTAGAAAAAACTTATTGTACTTAGAAAATGAAGTAAGACATAAGTACTAGCGAAAGTGCAGTTGATTTCCAGTTAGGTGAAATTTACTTTGATCAAAATCAGTATTTCATAGCATTTATATGATACGGTCGGGAACTGTATCTCCAGAGCGTCTCGATAGGAAGTCACGTAAGTTCACGATGACCTTCCAAAAATGCGTTTTTCGGCAAATTTTGCTGACGATTCGGCAAATTTCAAGACAATGCTGCAACATTGATTTTTTTTTTTTTTTTAAGTTTTAAATTTTTCGAAAGTTTAAAATTTTTTAAATAAAATGATGCTTTTTGGTTTCCTTTCATTCAATTGTATTTTATCATTCGGTAAAATTGGAATTTCACACGGAAAATTAAGAATTTTCGCCCTCTCAGAAATGTACATTATTATTATGTTAATTCATTTATTTGTGTGTTTCAGAGCGACGCACCCAAACTAATTCTTTGAGTTGATGTGAATTGTGAATAACATAACACATTTCGACAAGGGCGCAACATTTATGGCATTATGCCGTTAGAGGCTGTCTATAAATGATATCACGCTTTGAGGAAGAGGGGGGGGGGTTCGTGAAATCATGACAAGGGAGGAGGGCGTATATGAGGGTAAATAGTGTGACATTCAGGAGCAGAAACAAACTACCATTTTAGGGGGAGTCACGCGAAATCATTATCCCCCCTCCACTTCCCCATGAGCAAACCTACGATTTTTGGGTGCGAAAGATTTCTGAAACTGCTTGGGTGTCAATAAAACGCGCCAAATCGGCAAGGAATAAAGTCACAAAAAAGCATAAACGTTACAAATTAATTTCATAAGCTATGAGAAGAAGCGTAGTCAAATATTTACTTTCAAAAATAATTAATGAACTGAAAAGACGACTGAAATCGTTCACATTTTATTCACACAATGTTAGATTGAACACAATGTGGACAGATACTATTGTCGACCCGTTGGGACATCACGCATTTTTTATAAGAAAGTTTATGAAAAATAGCATGACATGGGGGGAAGAGGAAAGGTGAAGTGAAACAAGGGGTGGTTTTAAAAAATGTGACCTCACTAATGAACAACCCTTAGAGGAGACACGATTCAAAACTTCAGAACTTAATTACAAAAGAATCTCGATGACTATAAAATGTGGTATTACGAAGAGCAAACTAAACAAGAAACTCTCAAAATCATACCTAAGCGTATATTAACGGAAAGGCATTTATTTGCTTGAAGAGAAATTTAAACTCATAAAAACACAGGGTCTATTACCTGCTCTTGAGCCATTTTGGATTCGCACCAGGCCCGTCATTCAGGAAGGTCGGGGAGAGCCTCTTGGCTTAAAAAATAAATGTTTTTAAATGGAAGCGGGCGTGTGTGCTTTCTTTTCTTTTCTTTTTTTTCCCCAGGCAAAATTTTTACTTTCCCCTCCCCTTGGAAAATGACGGACCTGATTTGCATCTCCCTAAACAGAAAAATAGTATTCCCTCTTCCATAGCGGGGAAAGAAAAAAATCTGATGTGGACACGGCACCACACTACTCCCTTCTACGTCTATTAAATAACAGATGCTTTTAACATAAAACAATTCTCCCCGCCCCTCCTTCACGGATCGACTTGGTGTAAATAAGCATTTGTGCACGTTTTTTTTCCCTTTGACTCTGTAATATGTATATAGAGAGAGATACATCCCCCCACCCTTCCCATGGATTTTTTTTTAAAAACACGGGCCTGGTTTTCTGGGGGGTTTTTTCCTAACTTTTAACCCAAAAAGTCTAAATGTTTTAAATTAAACTCCCTTTTATGACATTCCGAGCACGTTATGCCCCCCCCCCTCCCACACCAAAAAAAAAAAAAAAAAAAAACACAAAAACAAAAAACGATGGATAATTTTCATTTCAGCTAAATAGAAAATAACGGTGTAGAGACATATGCTGATAAACCTCTGCTATTAAGTAACCCCAAATAAAAATGATCCATAAGCTTGATTAAATTCGGCAGTCATCCGGAAATTTCACTCATTCAACAACAAAAAGCACAGTCGCAGTAGACACACACGCAACACAAGTACCTTTCGTGATGATTTGTAATATTCATAACCAGGGTTCACCGATATATATCATGATATATATCACGATATATATCCGATATTTATTTTGGAACTATCATGATATTTTCGATATTTATTTTCTAAACTATGGTATATATTTTCAATATAAAAAGTACATTAATCATGGCAATATTGTTCATTTATTATTAAACATAACCAAAAGTTATGTACTATATTTTTATGATGCATTGATACATCAATAATATTACAAGGTAATATAATACTCCTTTTTTATTTGTATTTTATGTTCATAAAATTATTAATAATTTAATTCATTTTTAAAGTGCCTAATTAAATATTAAACATTGCTCAGAAAAAATGAAAATGTCATATGTCAGTGCACTGACTAATGTAGTCACTTCTGAGTCATATAACTGTAAAAGTAGCTAACAGAAGAAAAATGAGTAAAACAGTTAATGCTAAATTAACTCCATTAAAATTGATAGAAATGTAAAATGAAAAATTAGATATCAGTAATGAAAGAAACCTTAATTTTAAGTCTACATATTGTAATTATAATATAAAACAAAATAAAATGTTATTTGAGAATGCATTTACTATTCTGAAGACTTGAGTTTGTGCTAATTGAAAATATCGGATAGATATCAAAATATCCGATGTATATCAAAATATTCGGGAAATTTTCGGACCCTGTTCATAACGCCCCTCCCCCCTTCGGAAAATTTTGAAATTATGGGCCTGGTTTTAGGGTCTTTCTTGCTTGCTTCCGTTACTTTTAAACTAAACAATCTAATAAAAAAACACTGCTGATTTTTATTTCAACGGCAGAAAAGATAACGGTGTGAAATGTACCAATTCACTTTCCACACTTCTGCTGATAAATCTCTCCTATTAGAAATAAGAAAACCAGGTGTACGCCCTCAAGAGCAAGAGCGCAACCCCTAAATATCACAAACAAGCTTAAAGGCGAGCCCCCAACAACCCCAAAAAAAAAAGAAAGAAAAGAAAAATACCACTAAAAACAATCTCCCATAATAATTTTGATGGCGCCCCCCTCCCCCAGGTGAGCACCTATGAAGAGAACAAATAAGCAGATATAAAAAATGTTCTCTCTTTTCAACTTAATTCAAGTTCGTCACTCATTTAACAACAAAAAAGCACGGTCACTGCACACATACACACGGTGCGTGCATGCATACTTTTATTAGAAACATTGTTTTGTTTTTGTGTACTAAGAACCGCTAAGCTCGGGAGACGTAAAAAAAGATCGTCTGCCATCATCTTCGAGAAACAAAACACATGCAGAGGGCAGGGCCTCCCGTTTCCTACACTCCCGATCCTCGACGGTGCCTTTGGCCTCAAGGTCAAAGGAACACTCATGCTCTCTTCCACCCACCCTGTGTCCAGAGGCGCACCGATCTAAGGAGAAGTGTTGCAGGGTCCTTGGGCCCGCTTCAATAACTGGTTTCCCTTCTGCGATCAGAGGGAGAGAAATCTTATTTTCGCTCTCTCTCTGCGCTTTTTATCAATCCATCTGTCTGTCTTGAGATTTATCTGTCACTAACTGCGGCGACAATTTTCAAACACATCACCTGATTTCAGCAGTTCTTCCCATAAAACACCGATGAAACATTGTATCGAGTTGATTCGCTGCAACAAGTTCGAGCGTGGTATAAAAATCCGACTGATACGTTTTTTTTTTTTTTTTTTGCTAACAGCTGCTTTGCGATATCGATACGCAGTGTTTGCGATCAGTGACGGATACAAGAGGAAGGTCATGGTGATCATGACCCCCCCCCCCCCCAAACCGTCGATATCCATCTACATTGTGTTCAAGCACTTAATGAATAAAATGTAAACGATTTCAGTATTTTTTTCAATAACTCATTAGCTGTGTTTGAAGTAAATATTTGAAATATGGCTTCCTTTTATTGCTTATGAAATTAATTAGTATCGTCAATGGATATGCTCTACTAAGTGCCTTATTCCTGGCCGATTTGTGCTTTTCATTGAGCCCCAAACAGTTTCAGAAATATTTAGTACCAAAATTGTTAGTTCGTTCAGGGCGGAGGGGGTCACTCTTTAGCATGACCCCCCCCCCTAAAATGGTAAAATGGTTGTCTGTACCCGCCCTTGTTTGCGACACAGAATACATATGTAATTCCTTCGTAACTATATTCAGCATTAAAAATCACTGTTGGTCGCAGATCCAAGACCCTGATGTGGACCACCACGAAATGAAGTTTCGTTTTCCGTGGGATCTGTGGTCGATCACCGTCAATAATACCCTTCCCCCCTTTATTTTTAAAATTTATGAATGTATTTATTTTGTTCATTTTATATTTGGGGCAATTTTTCTTGTACGCGATGTCAGTTGAATGTTCTGCATTTTAAATTAAAGCTAATTAGCTTCAGTCAGACGAAAAGTAGATGAGGTGTAAGTAAAATGCGCACATGTAAAATCATATTATGCATTAAAACTACATTTCGAGTTAATTGGGTTATTCACACTGACTGCGAACCAGTATATCTTCGTACTTGCTGAGTCGGAGAAAAGGACCAATTACTTTTCTCCAGGATTATAAACGCTATATATTTCACACACAATTAACGATTCATAAAATCTGAAAACGAAATTTGAGTGCAAAAACTCTTATTCCCTTAATTCGCAAATGCAAACCTTATAAAAAACAGGATATAATTTTGACATGTTAATTTAACTTTGAATAGGAATAATGTGAAATACTCTGGTGTATGGTCGCAACCCCCTCCCCCTGACTAATTAATCATCCATTCCGCTAGGATAATGTACTAATCTTGTCTAAAACGGCCATTAAAAATTAGATAACTCAAAACACATTTTTAATTTCTTTGATTTTAAAACATTTACAAAATACAAATGCACATTAAAATACTTTTTAAATTCCCCATGCTACTTTAAAAAGATCTTCAAATTAATATTTCAGATTGAAAGTGCCGACTTCATTCAATTAAAATTACATTTCTCCCACTATAATAAAAAAATCAATAGCACCAGGCACACCAGGAATCACAAAACCGAGACTGGCAGATACAGAACAGCAATAACAGGAATGACTAAATTAACAATAAAGACTTACTTTGTACACTTGGCCGTACGTTCCATTTCCCACAACTTCTATAAGCTCAAATATCCCCAGCTGGATCCTATAATAAAAATAATCTAAATTACTAATCTTTATTTATACATTTTAGTTAAACCAGATACACAAACCAAAAATTTAGACACCTACAACAAATGAAGGTATCCCTATATATTAAAAAAAAGTAATATGCAAAGAAACTGAAACTCTGTCTGGCGGGTTTTTCGTTAAAGAGTCTTCATCTAACCAACAGCCTTGAAATTTAGTGAAAATTTACTTCTAACTCCGGGGGTTTGGAGCATTTTTTTTTCTTTTGTAATAGAAACCCGCGTATTTTGCCCCCGCCCCCTGATACTAGATTGCATTCAATTGATCACATCAAACGTAAAAAACAGGCGTAAAATTCGAATTGATCTGCTACAATAATAAAAATGCTAATTACAGTGTGCGGCCAAAAAAAGACCTTCAAAATGCTTCTGACATAATTCTTGCTGTTTCTTATGTAAAATGACCCCTTGAATCCAAATATGACCACCGTTTCCCCCCCTACACGTTCCACTTTTTGGAAATGGCGCCCCCCCCCTCTTTTTTTTTAGAATTTTCAACATTTTCATAGCCATATTTTTATTTAGAGGGAAAGGGAGCATTTATTATATTAGCCATTAACATTCTTTCTGGGGGTAAAGGGGGAGACTTTACGGACCCCTACACATTTTTTACCTTACATCCCTACAGAATTTTCACCCCTATTTCAAAATCTCGGGCCCCTTTCCGGCTCGAGCCCGGGCTAACAGATGTCTCTTCGCCCCCTCCCCCGGTGCACGCTCCTAGAGGGGTGCAAATTTAAAAATCATGAACATTTAGATCAATTCGAGAGACTCATGGGGGGTATTCCCCCATAAAATGTTTCAAAACATCATCGAAACCGATCATTTTTTTCTAAGGGTTGTTTTACAATTTTTTTCACTTATTTTTTGGCCTAAAACCAGAGTACAGAACTCACTTCTGTGAGCTCTATGTCCGATAAATGTGTCGCGTATAAAAAATTTGGAAGCTTCGCATTTTGCATAGTCAGAGTCACATCACAGATCCTCAGTAAAGAACCCCCTTCCCGTATTATTCAACTTACATTCCCAAACATAATTATGATTAAAATGAACTTAAATATGCTTATAAAAAATATTAATATACATATTTATATTTCTGGGATGCACTGGCTCCATTGTTTATTACTTCTTGCCATAGTGGGAAACAATGGGGGCAGTGCACCCCCAGAAATATAATTACACATAAATGCTATATACAGTAAAACCCCTCCTAATGGACACCCCTCATATGCGGACAATTTTTAATTCCCCCGATTCCAAGACAAATAACATTATTAACCACCTCTCCTGCGGACAAAAAAAAAATTTGTCCCCTTTGTGTCCGCATTAGAGGGGTTTTACTGTATTATAAGCATACGTAAGTTCATTTTTAATCATTTGGGATTGCAAGTTGAAAAATGCCTGAAAGTTCTTTACTGAAGATCTGCATGCAACTCTGACTATGCAAAATACGATGCATATAGTTTTTTTTTTTTAATTTCTTTTTACAAAGTGAAAACATTTTCGAACATGGGCTCATAGGAGTGGAGTCCTATACTCTGTTTTTTTTTTTTTTTTTTTTTTTTTTTTGCAAAAAGATTGTTCAACCAAACTCCTAGAAAAAAAGATCGGTTTTGATGATTTTTGAAATATTTCAGGGGGGAGTACCCCCATGAGTTTCTTGACTTGTTCTAAATGCTTATGCTTTTTGAACTTTTCACCTGTCTAGACCTTTAGAAGAGTATTAATGGCGAATACAATGATCTTCTTCCCTCCAAATAAAAATAATGGCAATAAAACTGTTGAAAATTTAAAAAAAAATTGGGGGGCACCATTTCCAAAAAATGGGACGTGTAGGGGGAAAACGGTGCTCATACTTGGATTCAGAGGGTCATTTTGCATACGAATCAGCAAAGAATTATGCCAGAAGCATTTTGAAGGGTTTTTTTTTTACCGCACTGTGTTATTAGGATAAAAAATCAATACCACTTTATAATATATAAGCGTTTACGCATGCACTTTTTCTGACTTTAACTAAGCAATAAAAAAATTACAAAACCATTGCAATAAGTGAGAGTATGTTTGTTCACTAAGTATGTATAAGCCGCAGCAGATTTTCCTTTAACACATCATAATATAAAAACAGATGCCCCTCTTAAAATAATACGCACACACTCAAAATGACCCACGTGATTTTAAAAGGTATTCTAACAAGCAACGATAAAATTAAAAATTTAAAAACCCCCCGATTGAGTCGCAATTGTAGAATCAAGAGGGAAAATTGAAAATCCTTTGAAAAGCCTTCTATTATTAAAAATCAATGTCAATTACTTTGCTATTAAACAGAAACTAGTAACAGATAAAAATTTTAAATCATTGCGTTTTATTTCCTTGTCGGTCAGCAATGAATTCGGTTATCAATCGCGTGAATAAAGGCTTAGCCGTTATTAAAATATGCTTTAAAAAACGCTATAATTCGAATTGAAGTTCCAAACACATTCTATCAGACGTGGAAAAAAATTCTCTTTATTATGGTATTAAATTTTCAAATTTCCAACTATGTTTTCACTGCAAAAATCGCGAAAAACCTTTCAAAGGTTTTTAATTAATATTTTCGTTAATTAATATCATCCAAAGAGGCAACCTAGCTAAGAACACTCTCGTTCAACTCTCTTTTCAAACATTTTTTTTTTTTTTTTTCAAAATCGGACCATGTATTTAGGCGCTAGAGTGCCACAGACAGACACACAGATACGCAGACACCGTCAGACTTACAACCCCCTTCCTTTGTGTGTCGGGGGTTAAAAAGGGAGATTACCCAGAAAACTAAAACAGTACTATTAAAAAACAAAGAACTTGTTCAATTCCAAACCGAAGACTCGTCAAAATATGACATTGAAGCAAACTTTGTTAAATAAATTACATTTATTTTAGTTTTATTTATTTATTTTTTAACACAGCATCTAACGTTTCCGAAGGAAGGTTATTAAAGATCCTCTAAAATTGCGTTTTTGGAGCTGTAGTATCAAAAGGCGACCGGAAAGAATTCTTAAATCCCATCCCTTTCCTTAACGCCACCAGATGGCCAACAACTGTGTTTTTAAGCCTTCAATTTTGAAAAATTTCCAGAGAAGGGTCTCCAAACCTCTCTTCCGATGCCACCAAAGAGCGTCTGCAGAAGCTTTTATGGCAAACTTTTCGGGAGAGAGCCCGCTAACACTCCTACTTATGCGCGACGAGCGAGTAGTAAACAGCTCAATCAACAAATAAATCCATTTAACTAATTTTATTTACAAACACAATTTTTGTAAATTTTCCCAGCTTATTTCATATGTTCAGTAGTTCAGTGCGAAAATAGGCAAAAAGAGATGTCTCGATACTGCAACTTTTCTTCTAGAAGGAGGAAAAGCACAACTGAGGTAGTGAGAAGCAAAGGGGTGCAAGTGGCAAAATTAAAAATTTGGAGATAACCAGTACAAATGGTAGGTGAACCTCCTCTGTCTTGGGGCAAGAGATGGTACTAGTAGCCCTGGTAGGGACTGCTGTATAACATGATTTAGAAAAAAATTTCAATGAAAGCCTACCTATGATCTTATCTTTAAACGCGTTTTACTCGGAACCTAAAATAGTCCACTTGCATCGCTTTGCTTCTCACTGCCTCAACTGAGGAACTAAATGGCGACTGAAAATAGTTCTCGAATCCTCAAATGAATCAGAAGTACTAAAAGGATTTTAATTTGAATAATGGAACCAGAATTCTAGTAGAATTTTTTTCCGTGTTTTTTTTATATACTATTGTATATTTTATATATTTTTATACGTACTGAAAATACTTTAACTTTCATACTTTTATTTAAAACTTTTTGAATGACAGATAATATTTAAAAAAAAAAAAAAACACCAAGCTTCAGTTCTTAAACTTTTAAAAATTATATTTTTATTAGTCACTCCCCTCCCCCTCCACGCTCCTCACACAAGATGCAGCAGCATGGGCACCCATGTACAAAATTGCAAGAGGGGGGCTCAGATATTTTAACCATGGTTTAGCAGGATATTTTCCCCATGGAAACCGATTTCAGGGCAGATTAGAGTCATTAATATTTGACATTTTTAATAACTTATTCATTAATGGCTGAAGAAGAAATGTTTTTACATTTTTGCAAAGAAAAAAGTATTAAATGCAAGGAAATTCTAGTTTCTAGGGGGGGGTCAAGCCCCCACTTGCCCCCCAATATGGGCTTCCTTGTGCATCAGTCATTCGCAACACGCAAGAACATATACATTGCCATTTATAAAAATTAAAAATAAAAAACTCGTAGCTGTTTTTATTCTTTAATGCTTACGAAGCGCATTCAAAAATGTCACTTTTATTCATAGGTGTTTACATTACTTTAAAGATAACTAAATACCTGTACATAGACCACACTCACAGCGGTCGGCAACCCGTCGATCTCGGGCCCATTTTCAGCCGATCGCGGTCACACAATCTGAACCTTTTCTCTTTTTCTACCCAGAATACTTCTAATATCAATAATTCTAGAAAATAAAACCAGGTCGAACTTCTAAATCATAAGTAATTTGAAATTTTTTAAAAACTTGATGATCGTTTGAAAGCGCCAATTTTCTCTATATACTATTTAATTATATATTTATATGAAAAGAAATTCAATTTCTTTAACCTTACTTTTTTTAATATTGAGAAAGGAAGTCTGGTGGGCCTGCATTCAGTAGACCCAATAGCACCTGCAGCGTTGTAATTTCGTACAAAATTACTTCGAACACCCGTGGTTTGCACCTGGGGTTTTGTTTTTTAAATTTCGAATTAGTTATTTTGTAACTCATTTTTTAAGCTCAAATTTCACGTAAATTGCCTATTAAAAGGATGAAAGATTTTCCACACCCAACATTCTATGTCGTTCAAAAAATATTTTGTTTCTGCATCAAACAAAGCTCGTTCAAATTTTTTCAATGAAATGGAACAGCAGATATAAAGGTTTCTATTTTAGCGGGAAAGGCTGAACTCAATTCAAGCTCGGAGATAAAGAGCAAAATATATTACTAGAGTTAGAGACTATGATTTGAAAGCGACTTTTCAAGCATAAAAAAAAGCAGTTTTGCTCAGGAGGCCCTTAAGCTGTGAAATTTGGTACAAGTGAACTTGGACACTGGGGGAGGTGTGCTCTTTGAAGCATTTCTTTAAAAACCATTTTGTTATACGTATTTTTACTAAGTTCTTTTTGCCTTCCGGCTGGAGGGGGAAAGTTTAATATTTTTCTATGTTTAATGAGTGTTTCATTAAAACCCTATTTTCTACGGGAAGGGGAGCGTGACTCTTATTTTGTTCTAATCGTAACGCATATTGTAACTGATACTTCTCAACAGGCACTTTAAATCTTCGCAAACCAAGTAAGATTGCGAAGAAAAACTTCGGGGGGAGGCAGGGTTGTAGTTTTGGCCGGACAAAACTGATTTTATCCAGGCCACTGGCTAAAACCGGCCAAAACTGGATTCAACCAATATAGAACTGGCCAAAACTAAATTACATGAAAATATACTTCTAATTTGTATGTATGTGAGAGATGTGTGTTTTGCAAATAATAAATCTGTTAGTTGGAAGTTTTTTAATTAAGCACAACAATTTTAGTTAATTAAATATAATATTAGTGAAGTAATTTACATTATTATAACAATAGTAGTGAACAAATTTCAACTTTCTTCAAAATTAATAACTGAAATTGCTTACAACTAAAACAAAAGACATAAAAAATACAAAACAGCCTATAACATAAATATAGTAACTTTTCAGTAGTGTTGCTTTTTAATTTTCAAAAGTGTTCCCCCCCCCCCCGTACCTTTAGTTTTGTTTTTAAAAAAATGCCTATATATGTTTCTAAATGTTACTGCATATTTTTCATGACAATCTTATCTTCTAAACATGCTGTAATTTCTACAAACTGTAAAACATACTATTTAGATAAATAATGAAAGATGATTGATTATGGTTTGATTTGCATTTCTTTCTAATAAACTATTATTTGGTTTTCATTTAAAATTTGATGATTATCTAAGTGGCCAAAACTGGATAAAACTGATTTTATCCCGGTCGGTTTAAACCGGTTTTATCCACGGTTAAAACCATCACTGGCTGAAACTCTTACAACCCTGGGGGGGGGGGGGGGAGCGGCAACGAGCTGGGAGCGGAGCCTCTTAGTAATATTACAATAATTTTTGCCTTTTGTTCTAGAAAAAATAGTCCACAAAAGTAATTTATGTATTTACAGATAAAGCTTGATATAGACAGTAAAATAAGATAATTTCACAAAATTGCATATTACTGCAGACACGTGATTCGACGATACGAGGAACAACCCTTTTTATTAGGAAAAAAAAGTAGTAGAGGGGCTATGGTAGAAAATATAGCCGGAAACTGCATTTTGTGATAAAACCATGAAACTTGGCATGCATGTAGACAATGTACTAACAAACATTTTTGGAAGGGGAGGCATTTCAGAATCCCCCCCAAAACCTCCCTGGCAGCCATTTTTGGTCAAAAATCCAAAACTACTTTTCTTTTTTATTTTTCGGAAAATACCCACTGTATCTTCTTCTGGGAGTTCTATTACGCTTACTAAAGCGTAAAAAGTCATCAAAATATCTCTAAACCTCCTAATTTTAAAATTAATTTTAAAAACTTGATTTTTTTTAAACAAAACTTAATCAAAGTCTTTAACATTTCTTGAGGGGTCGTTTGAGAAATGGTTTTTTATGCATTTTAAAGCACTGTGTTAAGAAAAATCAATTCATTTACAGTAGAACCCAATAATCCGAACCCCAGAAATCCGAAACATCAGAAAATCCGAACCTATGTTTTAAAGTTTACTATTAAAAATTGATTACAAAACTAAGAATAAAACTAGAAATTAAAAACCATAAACAAAGCTAGTAATTTATCAAAACTTGAAACAAACATTCGAATTGTTGTTTAAGAATAAATACAGCACTTTGATTAGTTAAAACGAAATCCATTTTTATTATCAGTGAAAAAAAAAAAAAAAAAAAAAAAAAAAACTTCAAACACTTGGAAATAAAGTACGCAATTTTTTGGAAGTTTAATTCACATTCTGCAGTTTTATCAGTCATATGTGCACTTGAAATAAGGGGGGGGGGATGCACGGATGTTGTTTTTACAGAAGTCCAATCTTTATTATTATTAAACGCTTTAAAACAAGTTTCACGTTTTTTCTCATTAGACGATTTGAGGCGTTTGTTCTATGTTTTAAACGATGTAAGAGGAAGAAATATTTAATTACTACAATAAGAAGTTTAGTATTATGTTAATAAAGCTAGCAATATTTTTACTATTAATAAAATTGTTATTCATTGAAATATAATTCACTGTTACAAAAACTACAACTAACTTGCAATACAAATCTGATTAAGTGATGCATACAATGATTATATAGAAAGCAATTTAAAACGTTTAAATTTACAAGTAATTTTCACAAGTACATAACATTTTCCATTGCAGTATTTACACAGATTAGTCCATTTTTGAAGCACCCACAAGTTATTCGAGAGCAGTTTTTTTTTTTTTTTTTTTCTACACTTGCAAACCTAAATTCGCTTTCAGCAAGAACTTGAAACTTCGGGCAAACTCAAACAAATAAGAACGTGCTTTTCATCAGTTACTGTAAAACCCCAATCATAAATTGAAGTTAAAGCTAAATTTTTAGACAGACTGCCCCACTGATGTCCACCTTGATAAGCACTAAATAACTTTCCTTATGGCTTCAGCTATGGGTGGTAAGTTAATCATTGATCATTGTTCGCTGGTATAAAAACAGTTTCCAGTTTCATTTACGGACGGCAAGTTGCATGCAGACGAGTAGTAGCAAAGATTAATGAATCGCTAAGACATTTGAAATTTTTAACTAGGTTTGCATTTTTTTAAAGTTAGGATATATATATATATATATATATATATATATATATATATATATATATATATATATATATATATATATATATATATATATATATATATATATATATATATATATATATGAAAATACACCAACTACATCAGGATAGTCTTTTCATCATTTCCACATCGTCACTTTTTTCCGACCTGCAAGAAAAGAAGTAACCATGAGATTTCCGCTGAGAATGAGTGGAATTCTCTTAGAACAACTGATTTTTGCTGACCGAATTTGTATGCGAAGTCTTGGACTAGTATAAGTCGAAAGTGTTTCCCAGCTCCAAAATCTTCTTTATCCCCTTTTTGTACAGCTGATGGAAGCATCGTTGTCAACAGTTCCAACGAATATGCTCATGTGTCCTCTTATTGCAGCATGCAAAACATGAACAAAGATCCAGAAATTAGCTTCCTCGTGATTTTATGGCACTAGAGATGTCGTATTCGATGAAAATCACCGTCACATCATTAAGAGCAAACATAAGATCATATAGCTAGTGCAAACATGGAAAACAATTCTGTCTTATCTGCGTTTCGTAGAAACTGAACCACTTCTTAGAAAGCAAACCATTTTCTCTTTAAAATGGTATCTTTCTCTTATTCCTCTTATATGTCTCATTTGTTGTATCCTGAAAAGAATGCAGATATTCCACCGAAAAATTTTCTGTCCTAGGTCGTTTTATGTGAACGATGAAAGAACTATCATAGACAATGGCTTCACAATGTATCTCTATTGCACTTATTTTAAAATTAGCATTCATCATTTGCATCTTCATCATCCCATCTTAACTCGTTTTCTTCTTCTCTCGAGTTGTTTTCATCAGTAGGAATACTATAATTTAACTCATTGAGCAGGAATGTTATTGACCAGACTTATTTCCCGTTCAAAGAGCTCCATTTATTGAAACCGATGGAGGGTGAGGTTGATTTTCACAGAGGAGAAATTCAACTAGGTTGAAATTTACGGTATTGCAAATAATGAAAAGCTTTGAAAACGAATCTGTATCGGATTTTAATCTTTTCAGTAAAAGAGCAGACTTACTGATTTTTCTGGAAAAATGAAAAGCTAAAAAGTTATTGTTTTTCTTCCCGTGAACATAAAGTAACTTTTGAGTCACAACTCTTTTCTCTATAAATTTATTGCACTGCTTTTTATCCTCAACTTGCCTAATCTTCATCAGTTGCTCCACATATTCTTCGTCTACTACTACATTCGTCTCCAAAGAGAACAATTCTTTCGATAACTCTAAAAGTGGATTCTCATGTTCAGCTATTTCTCTTCAAGACCTTTCTTGAAAACATGCTTTGGAAACTTAACATTTCTTCATTGCACATATACAGCGTTTCTTTAAATCAGCAGAGGTAACTTTTTCAAACTGTGCAATTTAATCGATAATTTGAAGACCAGCCAACATCCATCTTCTTAACGCAGTTGGATCTGTGAAAGACCCACCATCTCATTTTACTATCGCATTGTTTTGCTAAGCATGTTCCGATCCAACTACAGAAAACACGTTCATTGTCTTTTTTACAACAAACGTTCCTTTTTCAAAGGCTTTGTGTACGTCTGGAAGGTTTGTGGGTTAAAGAAAAATATCTTGAATAAAACCTGGTAACCATCCAGCATAGTTACCAAAGTATATGTATAGCGTATAGCAATAAAATGAAAAAAAAAAAAAAAAAAAAAACACCTACACACACACGCACAAAATAAACTCCTTCAAAGTTACAGTAAAAATACTAAAGTTGGTTGAAATCTATGATCTAAGAAACTTTAATTTTAAAAGCACCAGCTTTAATACGGTGCTCCAAAACTTGAATTTGTTTATACATGCGGTTTTTTTTTTATAAAATGTGAAAAAGCTTACTGATTATCAATTGGGTTACGGAGAATTAACAACAGCAACAATAGTAATAATAACAATAAACAGAAATTTAAAATTCAACTTTAAATTTCTTTCTATTAGAATTATGTTGTCTTGAAATTAATTTCTACCTTTTTTCTTCAAGTCCCTAGCCTATTATACCCTTCGCAAATTGTTTCAATTATGCGTGCTCAGTCATTTAAAACGAGGGGCATCATAACCGGATAATTGGACAGTTCAGGCAATTAGAGCTCGGATAACTGGAACCCTACTTTGATATAACACTAATGTAATGTATCTTTAAATTCAGAAACCTGTAATTCTGTTATGGGGGGAAAAATTCACTTCAGGGAACTCACAATTTTAAAATATCGATTTTTTTTAAAAAACCACTTTTTGTGAAGTTATTTCTGAAATTAAACATTTTTTGGAGTTTTAAATAGTAAAAAATGTAATAAACATCCATGGAATGACATAACCAATGATTAAAAAAATTATAATAACGAAAATTTAAAAAGAATCGCCGTTTTTGGTTTTGGACCAAAAATGGCTGCCAGGGGGATTTTGGAATGCCTCCCCTTCCTAAAATTTTTGTTTATACAATGTGTACAAGCATGCCGAGTTTCATAATTTTATCACAATTTGCAGTTTCTTCCCCCGTAGCCCCCCGACTAAAGGTGAGCTTATGGATGAAAAGCTATACGACAAAAGTATTTTGGCTTCTAAAGGACATAAAGGGTTCGATCCCGGACTCTTCCCGATATTTTTTTTTTTTTTAATTTTTTGAAAAATAAATGGAAATTAATTACGCCGTAGACGAACTTTGAAGATTTTTACGTGAAGGGGTTCTGGAGCTTTCCCCTGGATTTTTTTTCAAAATTGAAGTCCTAAAAACTTATGCACAATGTTCTATGATAGTATGAGGAGGAGTTCAGAGACACCTAAAAGTTTTTATAAGTAGCTGGTTAAAAAAAAAAAAAAAACTTTTTTTTTTGAAGATATTGAAGAAAGGCGTTTCGGGGGCTCCTGCCCGAATATTTTCTGAAAATGAAGTCTTAAAAACACCATTGTAGGACCATATTTGGTAACATTAAGGACAGCAATCTTTCGAAATTGAAGCTCTAAAAACGTAATTTTAAGCGATTTTCAAACGCAATTTCAAGCGATGTTGTAAGGTAAAATAATGATTTCTTCTCTAAATTGTCATTTTAGTATGCTAAATACTTGAAGACAAAAAGTCAAGAAATGATCAAACGATGTACAAATGAAGGCTTCTTCCTTTACAGTATGTTGTTAAATTTACAGCTTGAATCGCTTGAGGACATTCAAGCTATGTAAAATAAACAACATACAGGTTGGGTAACGGTCTCGGCGAACAAAAAAAAAGGGAAAATAAATAAGAAGTTTTAAATTATCGCCTGAAAAAAATTAGGGGGGCCGGGCCCCCTCTGGCCCCTCTCAGGAGCCGCCACTGGACTTGGACAAACAAAACAGTACAATTTTACGGCAGATTGCGGAAAAATAACCGAAAAGAAAACATTTTAAATTCCCCGATTACAGGAAAAGTTCTTTAAAACCAGGGCTGTGGAGTCGGATGAAAAATTGCTGACTCCGACTCCTGGATTTTAAAACGTCCGACTCCGACTACGGCTTCATTATCATTATTTATTTTTATTTTTTTCCAAATCCCCTTCCTCATGGGAAGGGGGGAAATGCCCCTAAACAGAGATTGAAATATTAATTCCTTTTATGAAATTTTTGCATTGTATTTTATTGTGAACCTAAGATGTATACAGCGTTAGAAATTCAATTTGAAAATCAAATTATCCAATAGTTGAGATTTCTAAAATGAGGAGATTACTTAAAATTCTCATTTAAAAAAAAAAAAAACTGAATAGGAATAATTTGCTCCCCTTTAATATTTAACTAACAGATGTTGATCAAATTCTGTTTTGAAAGCTGTAACTTGAGATATATTTTTTTTTTTTTTTTGCTTAGTCAAAAAAAACTTTTCTAGACAGGAGGCGGTCCTCCACCCTCCCGGGTGACACCCATCTGGTGGGTACTACCTCAACTTAATCTCAGAGTTTATAAAATTTGAAATACTTTTAAATTCTGAAAACTTTCCCCAATAATGTCCCCCTAAATCTTAAATTTCATCTTAAAAATTTCAACGAAAATATTGCACTATATTGCGGAGAGAGGTCGGGTACATGCACGTTTGGAGCAAATTTTACTTAAAATGCGGTGGTATACAGTTTTGTAAGAATAGCTTTTACTATAGCTACTTTTCTTGACTCAATTTTTAATTTCAGTTTTATTGGCAGCTTTAGAATTAACCTTAATAAGATTTTAGGATTAACTATATATAATTATTAAGTGTTGTAACCAAGAAATCATATGCTGATTTTATTTTGAATTTTTTAGAGATAACCAAGCTTTCTCAGATAAAGTCTTTAGATTTAAAAAAAAAAAAAAAAAAACCTTTTTTTATCGGATCTTTTGGATTTGCACTTTCGGGGTAAGCCAACAGTTATTTGATTTTACCAAGCACCCTCTGAAGTTCCCCGACTTGCTCAAGCAATTCATACATTCCTTTTACTATTTAATAACTGAGATCGAGGTAAAAAATATTATTAATTTTATTTGAAAGTGATTACTTAGGGGCCATTCATTAATTACGTAAGGATCCCGAGGGGGAGGGGGGTTGGAAAAATTTCTACATACTCTTACTTGGGGGGGGGGGGGTCCAAACCCATTAAAAATCGTGCAGTCAAGTGGTTCGGCTGGGATCATATTTCATTTGCGTCTGGAAGATAAAAAAACTTATTAGGATAAGTTGTTTTTACTGTGTAAAATAAAATAAAACTAGTATGTTGTGGCCATCACGAAACTTTCTTCTATTCTACTATTCTAACTCTTGCCAAAATCATCCTTACGTAATTAATGAATGGCCCCTTAGATCTATATCTTTCGTATAAATATAATCCCTCCCCATGCTTGACGAGGTAGCAATATTCTCAGCAAAAACAAAATTACACACGCCAAAACTTAACGACCATCCCAATGGGGTCGTTTCCAAAATTTTAAAAGTATTTTTTTTTCTGAAAGAGCATGCTTAAAAACATAGGATCTGAACATTTTTTAAATAATTTGTTTAAGTTTAATTTTTTTTAAATTACTTAAATCGGTGAGCTTTCATTGCTTACATTTCTTGGCGATAACATCACAAATGATGAAATGCCATTCTGTGTTGCCATCAACAGTGCAAAATAAAAGAACGTTCGATTGCGCCACCTCCTTTTCAGCTATTGGCGCCAAAATAGAATCAGCAAATTTTGTTTGATTCCGCCTGTTACTTCTTGGGTAATAGCAGGCACGCATAACTCAAGAAACGTCCCATTGCTCCACCCCCTTGGAGGAATTCGCGCCAAAAAACAATGGGCACAGTTCACATCGGGTCACATATGTGTACTAAATTTCCTTAAATTTCATGCGGTAGTTTTTACTGTAGATCGGCCACAAAAAACTGGTCACACACATGTGTGACACACACACGCACACACACACACACACACACACGCACGCACGCACACACACACACACGCACGCACGCACGCACACACACACACACACACACACGCACGCACACGCACACAGAGACATTTTCCAAAAATGGCCGAAATTGACTCAGCACAACTCAAAACGTTCGAATGCGTCAAAATTCGAAAATTTGCACGAATCCGGAGCCGTCGAGAAGGGGGGGCAAGCCTATGCATTGCATAGGGGCCCGTGAGAGATTGGGGGGCCCGCGAAGCGGGCCTAAGAAAAAGAAAAAATCCCTCCCACCACTTTTTTTGAGCAATCACGATTGCTTATTGTTCTCATTTGACTGTTTTGATGTCCTATCTTTTTATTTTCCCACCGCCACCCTCCGCACCCTCTCACCGTCGACCGGCTCCTCACGATGCTGCTCCTATAGCGAAAGCCGTCTCCAGGTTGCATCCATGTCCTACACACACGCGCATACATACGCAGCTACACACACACACGCACGCACACACACATACACACAACTACCCACACATTCATGCCTGCACACTGACACAAACACATATGCTTACACACACATACACATACCCACCCCCCCACACACACATACACACATTCATATACACAACTACCCACACACTTATGCCAGCACACAGACAAACACACATGCCTACACACATACACATACCCCTACACACAAACACACATACCCCCACACACAAACACACACGCCTACATACACACACTTGTGATTGCGAAAAACATAATTTGAATTCACGATGTCAAAATTCAAATTAATTTTTCTTTCTTTTTTCCTTTTTCTTCCTTTTTTTTTTTTTTTTTTTTAAAGCTTTTTAGTTTGAAGAAACTCTTTCTCCTTGAGATTACAAGTTTTCAATCTTGCAAGTTCGAAGTGAGAATTTTTTGTTTTGTCCTTATCTTCAGAACCCTCTATCGACTGTAGCTAAAAAAAAACGCTTTATTTTTGAAAGATTACCAGAACTTTAGTGAAATGGACAAGGGGTAAAAATTAAAAAAAGAAAAAAAAAAAAAAACGCTTGCATTTTAGCGTTCAAAACTTAAAACATTGGCAAACGGCTCAGTTTGATGAAACATTTTAAAATATGTATTGATTTGAGTTTTAAGTTCAGTGATACAAAATGAAACTAATTCTAGCGTTGTTTCAAAAGTAACAAGAAGTTCCGTCTAGAAATATACGAGTCTACTTTCCCGTATATCCATACTACTTTCTAGTACCTGATCAATTTTCTCAAAAATAGCTAAAATCGCAAATTGTTTCAAACACATTTTTGCTAATTTCTAGGAATAAAATATTCCTCACACATCTTTAAAAAAATTGCGTAAAAAAAAGCAGCACCTTTTAAACAAAGCAGCTAATACACTTTTTTCCCTTAAAAAAATTCTTTAACAGCTTTCAAAATGAAAAAATAATAATTAAAATTAATAAGCTTATTAAAATAAATACATATCAAAAAAAATCGTTTCTTTTTCCCCTGTTGCCAAACATAATTTTTTAAATGAATTAATGCACTTAACAAAATAAATAAAAACAATAAAATGTCAACTTAAAGAAATACTTTTCATTGTCAAAAAAAAAAAAAAAAGTCGTCTGCGCATATCGTTATGTAGAAACATAAATACTTTGAGTTTATTCACCGAAAACTGAATAACTAAATTAAAACTTTAGCTTGAAAATAAAAACAAATCATATCAACAATAATTATTTCACAGTGAAAACCATAGCTGCGGAGTCGGAGTCAATCTCATCTTGGGATAAAGGAGTCGGAGACGAATATCCAAGAATCGAAGTCAGTCATTTGTCCTCCGTGTATAAATTTTTGACAAAGCTACGAAGTCAGAGTCGAAGTCGGGGAGACCTCAAAATGCAGAATTTTTAATACATTTTCCAAAAACATTTACGGGGGAGAAACCCCCGGACCCCCTCAAATTTGAGGGATTCTACCCTCAACTCAAAGGAGGTCCTTGTATAACTCTCCTGAGAAACCTCCTCGTCCAAGATTAAAAAAAAAAGACATTGCACCAAAATCATTTTTTAAAAACACATTCATGGCTGTATCGCTATATGTGTCAGAGAAAAAGACATAGTTGGGAAAATGTTTTTAAAAAAGCCTGATTTGCTACTAATATAATGATGTCCGAACTACAAAAAAGGTCCCCCATACTTAAAGTAGCCTTGGGCCCTATTAAGTCGAAATCCGGCCCTGTATACAAGAATCTCTTTTTAATAACATTACAAAGTTTGAATTAAGAAGAAGCACAGCAAAGCAATTTTAATTGAGGGAAAAAAACTTTCAGTCAAAAAAAACCCTTCTTATTAGACCTAGACCCATTGACAATATTTAGGATATTTATGTAAAAGCAGAACGAAGAAAGAGGAGATTCAAGTAAAAAGTTAGGGGCCTTGAAGAAAGTTGCATAGGGGCCCATAAATCCTGTCGACGGCCCTGCACGAATCCAATACTTTCTTCTATATATTAGACATAGAATAAAATAAAAATCACACTACGTATGGCATATTTTATTTTTAATTAGTATCGCATCATAACAGAAATAAAATCAGCTCTTATACCCTCTAAGGGCTACTTGTCGATAAATTTTTGTTTGATTCCGTTAGTTATTTCTCGAGATACAGCAGTCACAATTGACGACAAAACGTTCTATAACTCAACCCCTGTTCGAGTTATTGACACCAAAATTGAATCAGCACCTGCTCCTGTTAGGGGAAACCCCCCCCCCCATATGGACCAAATATTGTTTGATTCCGCCTGTTACTTCCTGGGTAATAGCAGGCACGCATAACTCAAGAAACGTCCCATTCGAGGAATTCGCGCCAAAAACCAATGGGCACAAGTTCACATATGGGCACATATGTGTACCAAATTTTGTTCGATTTCATGCGGTAGTTTTTGCTGTAGAGCGACCACGAAAGACTGATCACACACATGCTTGAAACACACACACACACACACAGACATTTTCCAAAAATGATCGAAATGGACTCAGCACACCTCAAAACGTTCGAATCCATCAAAATTCGAAAATTTGCACGAATCCAATACTTTCTTCTATATTAGATATAGAAGAAAGTAAAAATGTCGAAAAAACATTTAGTTTAGATTCCAACTTTTTAGTAAATATTTATTTATACAATAAGGTTTAATTTAATAATAGCGAATTTAATAATGATTCCAGTGAGACAAGATTCGTGGATTCGTCATTTAATATTTTGGAAAACGAAATGGAATCTTGCGTAAGAAAAGCACGGGTGGGGGGAGTTGAAAAATCTTGTGTACACTTACATGGGGGGAGGGGGGGTCAAAATTGCCAAAATCATCCTTACGTAATTAATGAATGGCCCCTTAGAAAATGTTATAAGCAACAAAACTTTTTGTTGACAGTTGCTATCACTTAAATAAAGTTTAAAAAAAAGCAAACTAGAAGACGGCGTAGGTAGCTGTTACAGAAAGCTCGATAAACAATCAAGCCAGCTGGTTGCCGCAATGGCAAGCTTTTCTTAATACAGTAGAATGTAATCAAATTAATAGGTAGGCAGTTTTTTTAAAAATGCAAGGAGAGTCAGTGAAAATTAAAAAAACAAAAAAACCCGGAGTCGGTATGTTTTCAAACGACTCCGATTCCTTTATCACAAAATCAGTCCGACTCCGACTCTTCGACTAAGATTCCACAGCCCTGTTTAAAACAAAGGCCAGAATTTCATTCCTCTATATTCGAGAAAAAAATGGCACAACACATCTTTCTTCTCAATGATTTTTAACCGACTCCATAAAAGGAGGTTATGATTTCGTATTGGGGCTTTTTATGCATGTTTTCGAATTATTCCAACACTACTGGACCGTTTTGAAAAAAAAAAAAAATTTTGTTCGGAAGGGTATACTTCCCAGATGGTCCCATTGTAATTTGGTCTGGATCTGATAAGGGGTTCCGGAGATATCCAAGAAACTTTAAATTTCATACGTCACGGTCACGTGGTTTTGCTGTGATCGGTGTATTTTCACACGTAAGGTTTTGGCTCTCTCTTGAACGATATTTAATTCTCGCGGCACATGGATGATTAATTTTCTCAACGCAGCGCCGCCTGTTAATTTTTTATTAGGTGTTACTAATGTATTTATTACTGCGTAGCAAAGCAGTAAATTAAATATATTTTGCTACTTTAATAGTTGAATCAATTAATTTAATATTTTATTTATTAATAAATAACTTGATTTAGGCACTAAAATATAAAGTTCTTTATTTAATATTCCAGTTTTTAAATATATTTAGTGTTCAATTGAGAGGGAATTGAATACAGAACACCCATCCCCCACGATTTAATTTATATTCTTTAATAATATACATTATAACTGTGTATGATTTCTGAAGTTTGAACAATATTCTAGATTTACTACTTCACGATGCCGGCAGTTCAATTTGAAATTAGGGTTATATTAATTAGCAGGCTTCAAAAAAAAAGGAGGAGGTTCTGAACTTGTCGGATTTGTTTTTTCTTTGTACAATGTTCCATAAATACTCGGAGACACCTGTACCCAGAGGCGTGCACAGGGAGAGGGGAGGAACACCTGTTGGCCCGGGCCCGAGCCTAAAGGGAGCCCAATATTTTTATAACTAAGGGTGAAATATAGGGGTAAACAATATGGAGAGGGGTCCAGAAAAGTCATTTGCAATGGGCTCCAAAATTTCTGTGCACGCCCTTGCCTGTACCGATAAGGAAAATTCTTTTTTTGTTTGAAACGGTATACTTCCTCGGCGGTCTAATAGTAATCAAGTTCAGGTTTGATGAAATTGAAGGAACTCTTCAAATATCATACTCACATTTAAATCGATTTGTACTTTATTAACTTTGTATATCGTCTCACTTAGTAAACCGGTTTTTATGCTTTTTTTTTTTTTTTTGTTTAGTGGTGGTTTTGTTTAGGGGTGGTCAAACTTAGACTCCAAATTTTTGATTTACCCTATTTGTTCTTTAGGGAAAAGTTAAGGGTAAAACAATAAATTTCATGCAATTTTCTTCACAAACGATTAAATATAAAACCCATTGATAAACAAAGGCCCTAAAACAAAGGTAAATACTTTCTTTACCTATAGTTAAAGAAAGTACTAAAAAATATATTATTAAGAGTAATGATAATGAAAACTTTGAATTAAGGATTCTCTGCAGCAAACATAAAATTCATTCTAATGGAGTTTTTAATCTTCATCTATAGTGGGGCCATGTGAAGAAACATGCGACTTTTATCACGAGTTACATGACACGTATTGCGAAACATAAATTACAATTTACAATATTACAATTCTAAAATTTACAATTTTACAAATTCAAAAATAAAGTGATTTCGTTTTTTTTTTTTTTTTTTTTTTTTTTTTTGTGACTCGTGCATTTGCCTTTGAAAAGCAAACTTTGATAAAGTTGAGCTAATGATGAAGACAATTTTTTTGTACATAGTTACGCATTTGAGAAAGCCTTTCTTCACAGTCGTCGGAAGTCTCCGAGACGCTTGCCGTGTTATTTACACCACTAATTTAAAAAGCAAAAAACTACTACCTAACGTAACTGAGTAGGTTTAGTTTTAAAGACTAATTTCGCGTCTAGTTAAATTAGTGTTTAATTCAGGATTCGGTGGGTTGTCAGTTACGTTATGTAGTTGTTTATAGGAGGCCCCGACTTCAAAAGGTTATTAAAAATTAAGAGATCGTGTATAACTAGTTAGGTATTTAAAATAATTCATCGTATAGTAATTTAAATCAGTGTTTATTTTATAATTCGGTGTTTAGTTTAGTTGATTTTTGTACTGGAATTATAAAATAAATTTCATTTCTATGTTTGGGTAGGAAATAGAATGTAAGTGTAATCAGTTATTTTTTGCTTTTTAGTTCCTCAGGTATTTCTTGAAGGCGGTTTTTTTTTTTTTTTTATTATTATTTAAAAATAATTTTCTTCAAAACTATAAATTTTAACTAGAAGACCCGACAGACGTTGTTCTGTTCAAACTTTATAAATTGAAAATTTAAAATATTTCAATAAACTATCAAGTGTTTGAACCGTTCTGTTGAAAAAAAAAAAGTAGAAAAAAGTATTTTAAGTTGATATGGTGTCAGAATGCGTCTATTTATCACAACTTGATTTATATAACACCCACTGAGCAGTTGCTTTATTTACTATATTTTCTCCCGTTCTTGATGGTTTGTTCCTTCAGCCATACTCAAAAGATAAAAAGCATCTAGAACAAACGGTAAATCCCGCTACAACATCCTTCGCATGAAAAAGAATAAAACAATCGAAAGGATAGCATTTTTAAGGTAAAAACAGTTCTCTGAATAAGCGAAATCACTCATCCCTCCCCCCCCCCTTTCTCCTGATGTAAAATCTACAAATTATTCAATTAAAATGGCTAAAAACTCTTTAAAAACGAAAAACAATTCTTTGCAATTTGAAATATTTCGCCAAATAAACAAAAATACAATACATTTCCTTAACAGAAGCTTTAAAATGCGTAAACAAATCATCACGCAACTCTATTGTTTATGGCCAAAGTCGCCAAGCCACCACGTTCCTGTAATCCAGCTGATCAGTGAGCGAAGCCAACGACCGATTAGCGTTCCGATCTTTTGAAAGAAAACTTTTAAAACTTCATATACTGCATAATTTGTTCTTTCCACCAAAGATAAAGATCTTCCACTGCACTGATCTTTTGTGTACGGAACTACCCTGTTGTAATTTATCTGGACAAAAATAAAATTTGTTTCGTCTTTAAATTCTATCATCTTTTTCTTTAATAATGTTCTGATTAGTTAGATAATCCTTCAAGTATTCTTGACATTGGTGCCAAAACTCAAATGGATTTGAGCCGAGAAACAAATGTTGTACGGTACTTTCTGATCAATTTAGTTAGGAAAACCTAAAGCACCGATCCGGTCACATATGGTTCAACTACGACGACAGAACACGTTTTGCGTGAACCTTCCAGTACTTTACTTTAAAATATATCTCGGGACCTAAAATCGTTGCTTTCACGAAATTAAGACAACACTCTCTCTCTCTACGTTTTATCTATTCTCAATTGACATATCACAGTAGGAAATTTCATTACAAAAAGCAGAGCTGCGGCTTTCCTATTGTCCTTTGGCAACTGGTTAAATATTTATTTCAGTTCTCGCTCAACAATACGTTAAAATAAATATTTATCATTTGGGAGATCCAATGTTTAAATTAATTAATTAACTAACAAAAACGTTTCCGATTCGATCCATTGCGCTTCGAAACCATGCTTGCCACAACTTAATTACACACAAAAAATTTGATAAAAATCGGTCCAGCCGTTTAAAAGCCTTATGGTGGCAAACGTCCGCACAGAAGATTTTTATATATTAAGATAAAAGCATTGTTGCGGAAAATTGAGATGAAGCACTGAATAATAATTTGAATGGACGAAAGCCTTCAAAAAAAAAAAAAAAAAAAAAAAGGGAATTCATGTCGAAATCTAATTGTCATAATTAATAGTTTTTAATTGATATCTCCGCTAATTATTATCGGAGGATTATGTTAAATAGCCAAACATAAAGACGGGAAGCTTACGAATCAATCGATACCTGGTTCGTTGGTCAGTTCACTGTCGTTCAGAAGTAACTTGGACATATATACACATACATACATACATACATAGTGGTGGATCTAGAACTCAAGCAGGGGGAGGGGGGGCTAACCTCGGGTTAAGTGGAGAGTCACTGTTTTGGAGGGTCTTTTTCGTCGTTTTTGCTGGTACTCTCAATCTCGAAGGGGGGAGGAGGGATCTTTCTTAGGGGGACAGACAACCCTGTTTAAACAATATGAAATTTTCTCTATAAGGGGTCCTTCTCCCGAAAAATTTAGGACTTTAAATACGGTTTTTTGCTTGAAATAAACTTATATAGTATACTGAAAAATATAAATAATTTCGCGAACATTTTAAAAGTCTGGAAATACTATATGCGCCTCATTTGGATATAAAGCTACAAATTACCTCCCCATGGCCAGAGCTAAGACGGAATTGCAAGTAAACACGCACCGAAAAGGTCAATTCCAACATCCAGAGATTGCAGCTGCACTCTGGCTTTATGCTCATGAGTCTGGAGTAGCTAAAACCATGTCCAGGCAAAAACCTCATATACAGTTGAGTAGATTATCACACTGGTAGATAAAAATACATTCGTATAGCAGAAAGAGGTGTGCAAACATGGTATGGCTCCCTATCGAAAAAGCGAAGATAACATTTAGGGTATAAACATTATACCTTAGCTATTGCTAGAGAAAGGTAGTAAAAAGAAGCTGATGCGTGAACCCTTTCGTAGAATTTTAAAAATTGATGTCAAAACCGCTATTTTCGTTACGTTTTGGTGGTAAAGATAGGTGAGATGGGGTTGAGGTTACTTCCAAAGTATTTTTCCTTACTATAGTCAATTTCAAGCTTTCTTTAGTGATATTAGGGGATCGAATGCTCTTTTCAGAATGTTGCACAAATAAAAGTTTAAAAAGGCAATTTTATGCTATCTGTGATAGCGTTGAGATGATGGGGAAGGTCTAGGGGCTCTCTCTGAAAGTTTTTCGCTGTAGAATTCGGGAAAACACGGTTATAGGCCATCTTTGGGGACTTTAGGAGAGGAATTCTTTGGTGATTTATTTTGAAAATTTTTCAAAACTCGAGTCTTTAAAAAAGAGTTTTACGCAATTTCTGGTGAATTTACGTTACTAGGCGGCTCTCCTCCGGAAGTTTTTCGACATTGAAAACTGAAATTAATGCAAAACTGGGACGTTTAGGAAATGTAGATGGTTCGGAGCCATTTTCTGAAAATGTTTTGTCAGTTAAGTCTGAAAGACGCAATTTTAGTCGATGTTTGGTTAAGTTTTTAAATGGGAAGTTTTGGAGGCTCTCTATGAAAATATTTTAACAACTGAGTCTTCAAAAGGCTGTCCTTGTTGGCCTTGCGTTTGGGAATAGGAAAAAGTTAACACGCTGTCTCTGGAAGTTTTTTGACACTAAAGTTCGAAAAAAAAACTCAACTGTACGTTTTCTTCTTCAACGTTAGGGGGATCTCCTAACGTCACAAAGGTGATGTCAGGTCTTTATTCCGGAATTTTTTAAATTGAGGTCCTAAAGATGTGACTTAAGGAATAGGTTTGGGAAAGATAGAGGAAAAAGAGGACCCCCTGCCTCCTCTTGATTCTATCAGCCTCCTTCCCTAACGAAATCTCCTTCGAGAAGTCATTTTTAGGTTGTATGTGAAGAAGAAAGGTTCGGGGATTCTCCCGAGGAATTTTCTTAAACGAAATTTAAAGCTATATGTGCTGATACTGGGGGGAGGGGCTCGGGGGGACCCTCTGGAAATTTATCAAAGTTGAGTTTTAGAAGCGTAATTTTTGACTGCGTTCAAAGACGTTAAGCATATAGAAAACAATTTGGGTATCTTCTTCGGCTAAATTTGGGAATTGGAAGTTTCAAAGACACAATTTATTTTATCTTTTATAGTTATTAGGAAAAGAGTGAGTGTTCGGAAATCTTCTCCAGAACTTTTTCGAAATCGAAGTCTTTAAAACGCATTTCAGGCTATCTTGGACGAAGTAAAAGACGCGTTGGGGTTCGGGTACCGTCTTCTGAAATTTTTTGATATTGAAGTTCTGAAAACACAATTTTACTTTATATTTTGATGGAATGGGTATATATCACCACTCATATTTTTCATTTATTTATTCTAAATGTTGAAGGTGATGAAATATTGTGGCACTTAGGTACTCTGTTTCATCTCAAGTTTTTAGATGGATACAAAAAGCGAAAGTTTGCGACAATTTAAGAAAAGCTAAAGATTCTTGATCAACTAGAAAGCGGGTCGAAGGTAGCATGACACTTAGGTACGAGTGAATCTTTCATACGCATAATTAAAAGGCAAGAGAAGGCAATCCGTGTAAGTCCAGACCTTAGTTCTAATATGTAGCTCGCAGAGTAATGTTTCAGCAAAATGCAAACAATGAAATTAGAATCTGCTCTTGTATTGTAGATTATAGAGACCCTGAAAAAAGGGTGTTACCATAGATGCAAGTGTTATAAAAGTAAATGCGAAGCTACTGTATTTAAAAATATATTAGAATGACGATCAGATTGCGTCGCATAAATCGTCGTCTTCATTTTTTAAGTTACAAATGTAATTTATTGTGTATATATTGTATATTGTAATTTATGGTACTCTTACAGTGCAGTGTTTATTATAACTAAATACTGTTACGTACCGTAATGTTTCATCTTTATGCTTCTCTTTCCCATTAATCATTAATTTTGTGCATCGTAACAGTATTTTATATTAAATAATGCAGCTTTAAAAAAAATACGGTAAAAATTCAGCTTTTTATGTAAGAAATGGTAATATATTGTTTAAAGAAATGGTTTAAAACAGATTAAAACGTGTTTAAAAATGTCTAAATTAATTGGGTAAGTTGATAAAAATACATAAACAACACTTATCTACAACGCGAAATGTCGACTACCGCGAGGAGTTTTGGAACGCATCCCTCGCGTAAGTCGGGATCCGACTGCATTTCTTAAAATTTTGAATTACTACTCATGTGTCCCTTCAAATGAGAAACCAAAAAAACAAACTAAAAAGAGCAGCAACACGGACTTTCGGGGGGGGGGGCTGCATTTAGATAGCTACGGATTTTAAAGTTGTTTTATAAATAGCTATCAATTCTAAATATTATGCACCAAAGAGGCATACCCTGATTAAAGATATTTATTGAATCGCATGAAGTAGACCTAATTTTTAAACCTGATCGATATTTCCTGTTGTACTCCAAGTTTAATTAGAAAATATTACTTTATGCCTATAATTGAGGGAGTGAGAAACAAAGTGATGTAAGTGGACGTTTTACAATTCGGAGCAAAATGCTTTTCAAGTTCTTAGGTAAACTTTCATTACATTTTCTTTTCTAATTCATGCTGTATACCCTCTCACCAACCAGAACTACTATTACCATCTTTTGCCCCTAAAAAGAAGAGAACTTTGCCCACAGTTAGTAATGGCAGTGGCGTACCTAGCTTAGCATGGGTAACAATTGGGGCAGTAATTTGGGCCCCCCCCCCTCCCCACCACCACAAGCACAAGGGGGGAAAAACATTCTACGACAACATGCAATTCATTCAATGTGCAAAAGACACATAAAACCTTTGGATGCTTTGAATATAACTTGCTCTAGACGCATATGTGCAGAGTCTTTGCGAGGTCTAAAAAGTAAGGGGGTATATGAAATTGATGGCCCTTTAATTATTTTAAACGCATCTCAAACACAGGGGAAAATAATAGTTTTCAGTTTTTTGGTTGAAGAGGTAGTCACACAAGGTCTACGTTTTGACAATATGAACCTAATCCTGAGTATAAATATTCACTCCATAATGTGGGTGGAGAAGAGAGGAGGATCCAGACATGTTCCCCCTCCCCCCGGAAAAAATTTCAAATTATCTACAATCAATGTTAAGTTTTTTTTTCTTTCTGACTTCATTCGAAAATGCCCTCATGGCGGGCGTCATTAAGAGTAGAGGAGGTACTCTCTTGTACCTGGTGTCAGATACGGAACTTATAAATTAATTTATAATATTAAACTAACAGTCCAATATTTTAGAGTCATCAAATCACAGGTACGGCCCGTGTAAAAGAAAGAACCATCATGAGAAGGCAAAGATAGAAGAAAAAGTGAAAAGATATTCGACATAATGCCCAGAACATGAGTAACAACTAGTATAATTTAGGAATTAACTACTTAAAAGGGAGAAGCGCTCATTGGAGCAACCGGTAGAAGGGGAAATTAGCTTTTTTTGTTCAAAACGGGGCTGGCTCTAGTAGTTTTGCCGCCAAGGACAAATCTTTAAAATGCCGCCCTCCCCACGGTAATAAAAAAAATAATAAATAATAATAATACTAAAAATTTAAGAAAAAAAACCGTTCAAAACATTACAAGTTTTCATTTTCGCTTTACAAATATAATTAATTTGGTAATTCTTTCTTTTTAATATGAAACGTTCTTTCCAGAAATAAAACCTCACCTCCTCTCCTCCTGATCCCCTAAAATGGTTATGATTGAAAGCAGTTGTTTTGCTGTTGTCTTCACTTGTTCATCAAGTCTTCGGTCCTAAGTACGGCTACAGCTTCTCTACACTGTCGGACAATGGCGCAACCAGAAAATATTTTTAGGGGGAGGGCACGCTTAAAATTTTCCCTTATCTTGTGGGGGGGGGGGTCGGGGCTGTCTCCTGGAGAAATTTTTGAAATTGTAGACCTAAGAACGCAGTTTTAAACTGTTCTCTGGCGGTTTAGACAAGTGGAAATTTCAGGGGACCTTTTGACGATTTGTTAAGAAACTGAAATCTTAAAAACGCAATTATAGGCTATATGTGTTGACATTAGAGTAAGGGATGGGAATTTGGTGCCATTCTTCGTTGTTGGTTTTTTTTTTTTTTGAAATTAGAGTGAAATCGATCACCTCTCACAGCGGAGCTTCAATTTCCAACATTGAAGCTCCAAAACGCAGTTATCGACAAACTTTGACGCTAACAGGAACCCAAAAAACATTTCGTTATTCAAGTCCTAAAATGCGAATTTTTTTAAGCGATATTCAGGGACTAGGGTGAGGAGTTAAAGGTCTCACCTTAATTTTTTTTGAAATCATATTTTTTTTAATTTTCAGATTTCATGCGGGAGCATGTCTCACTCCATAAAAAGAGGACTGCTTTCTAAGCACTTGAACAAATAGCCATTTTTAAAAATTCATTTTTTAAAGATTTGTATGATATTAGAAGGAGGTGTGCGAGGCCCCAGGCCTTTGTCCGGAAGTTTTCCGAAATGGAAGTCTTAAAACAGCGACTGTACACCATATTTGGTAACGTTAGGGGCTCTGCAATTTTTTAAAAATTGTAGCTCAAAGAAAAGGAGTCTTAAACGATTTTTGATGTTGTTAGAATGCGAGGTGTTTGGTAGTTCTTCCCCAGGAAATGTTGCAAAATTGAACCCTTGGAAACAAGATTTGAGCTATTTTAACATCTATGGATTTGAGATACCCTTTAATGATTTTCGCTGAGAAAGGAGGCTACCGAAGCGTAGCATTTTAAAGATTTTCTTATTTTTGGACTGTCTAGGAAGGTCTAGTTTTGCCTGAGAACATTCTTTTAAACACAGTGAGCCAATTCTCTAATGCAAGATTTTCCCATCTAGGGGTGTCGCGAAGCATTGAAAAGTTTCTGTTGATAATTTTCCAACGTAGCAGAGTTGCCGCTTCGATGTTAAAATGTTGATAATGAAACGTTAAAAAAAGTTTCAGAGAGGAGGGATTAAAAAAGGAAGAAAAACAGAAGGCGCACAGGTTCGAATACACAAAAAAGCAAAGGTGCTAAGGTTTGAGGAAGCAAAAAAAAAGGAAAAAGTCGCACAGGCTTGAGAGCGAAAAAAAAAACATAAAGCAATGGTACGTATGTTTAAGAGCGTAGAAAAAAACTCCGAGAGCACACAGTTTTGGGGGCACAAAAAAAGCGAAGGCGCACAGGTTCAAGGGCATTAAAAAAAAAGAAAGAAAGAAAGAAAGAAAAAGAAAACGAAGTCTCACAGGTTTGAGGGCGCAAAATATATAGGTGCCCAGAGGGTGTTTAAAGGCGCACAGGCGGGAGGAGCATCGTCCAGAAGACCAGTCCGCCTCTGATGGTAATCGGACTTCACCTCACCCAATAACCATCTGACGTTGGCGACAGAAATTACGGTACAATAACCATAGGTGAACAAAAAGACCTACAACTTTCACTTATCCTTTTCAGATTTCCAAAAAACAAAAAAGGAATTATGTTTGCAAAACACTTCTGTCACAAATAAAAAATGTTTCAGACATTAGAACCAAAATGCCGCCCCAGATAGGGGTCCGGTTTGTTCGGCGCTAGAGCCGCCCCTGGTTCAAAACACCAAAAATTGTCAAATGATCAGTCGACTTTTAGTTTTGAGCAAGATACAACGCCGTATCCAGAGCCCATCCCCCTTCGAGGAACCTCTTTTTAAATGCAAGCAGATGAGACTGTTTCCATGAGCTCACATCTTTTTACTTTGAAAAAATAGGTTCATTGTAATCTCAAAACATCTGTGTAAAATATTTATTGCTATATTGCACTTTCAAAGCTGTTTTTTATTTTTATTTTCTTTTTTGACAATTTCTTGCTGATGTTAGAATCTGTTCGTAGCACCTTGAATTATTATGTAAAATTTATACAAGCAATTATAAGTAAAGCTCTTAGGGAAAAAACTTACATTGTGATGTATCGCAACAATTGCAATGTAAGGTTGGCGATGCATCACGATGTAGAAATTCCTACATTGCCCAGCCCTAATTCAGTTGGTTTTACTTTTTTTCTGATCTTTTATGAGTCATCTAATGAATATGAACAGCTGGGGCCGATTTAATCATAAATAAGCAAGATAATAGGTTACGAACCTTAAGGATGCCTGCTTTATTCGGTTTTCTAACCTTATAATAATAGAGATGGGCTAAGGTGCTGCAAGTGAAAAAGTTTGGGAACCACTGGAATGCACTATAATCATTCATTGCGTCATTCACAAAGTGGTGTATCTCCATATTTTTAAAATGCGTATGGTATAACATTTAGTAAGATCTTTTAGTATAATAGCAAAGCATTTTTCCAAAGATAAATATCTCATGACAAATAATACCTGTGTGTGTGAACGCAGTATTTTTTCTCTGTTCTGATACATTTTATTTAGGGAAAAAACAACAAAATACATAATTTCATTATGTTTCTAAAATCCAGGGCTGGTTCAATTACCTCCTCCCCCCCCCCTCCCCTGATCGCCCAAATGACGAACTCGGTATCTCTTTATATTTTAAACAAAAGTAAGGCCAAAGAAATTCTGAAAAGCAGTCTGGCACGCCCAGGAGACCCCATAGCACCTACAGCCTTGAAATTTTGTACAAAATTACTTCAAGCCCCAGTGGTTTGCACTTTTGGTTATGTTTTTTTAATTTCAAATTAGTTTTTCTGCAATTAATCTTTTAAGCTCAAATTTCACGTAAATTGCCTATTAAAAGGGGTGAAAATTACTTGCACAAAATAATATTATATATCGTTGGAAAGGGTGGAATTTTTCGTGTTCTACGCAATTTGTTTCAATGTTCTAACTTAATTATGGCAGGAGTTATTGTATAAGTTGGAGTTATTGGCATTTTTAGCTCGGATTTTTTAGACTTAGCTGAAATTAAGCACTACTTTCCTCATTAAATCTATCAGCAAAAAGTGAAGGGAATTGTCCCACAGTTTCCTTTTTGACACCACTGGAAAGAGCAGCTCTTTTTACTCCAGATCTAACTCGACCTATGGTCGAAAAACAAAGCTTCTATCTCCAATGGAAAAAAAAGTTACAAGCCGTTTTAATCAAGTTTGAAAAATCTCATCTGCATTCAAATTACTGATGTTTTATTTGGCGTTATGTCTTTTAGAATCGTTTGTTTCTTCTTTCTTGTTCACAAATTTTAAGGGTTTTGATTTTAACGGAAAATCTAAGGCTCAACTCAATTCAAGCCCCGAGCTAAAGAGCAAAATATATTACTAGAGACCACGAATATAAAAGCGACTTTTCAAACGTACAAAACTGCAGTTCTGCAATGCTCAGGAGCCCCTTAGCCCTTATGGCTCTGCAAGGTGGTACAAGTTATTTCGAAACCCGGGGGAAGGGGTGCTTTTTGTTCCAAATGCGTTTCTTTCTAATTGACGATTTGAATCCTTGCGAAGCAATCTTTGGGGATTGGTGAGCGTCAACGAGCATGGGGTGGAGCCCCCTAGTACTGCACAAAAAAACTAAATACAATTCTATATTATATGTTTTTCACAAAGTACACACACACAATTGTAAATAACTTGAAAGACAATATTTTAAAAAATAACTTGATGTACGCATGCCGATGCTGGTGCTATAAAAATCACCCCCCTTTCCCCCCGCCCTATTTTTAAAATAATTACTAACCATAATGCATGTGGTTTTGTCTCTTAATTATTTTTTTGAAAGTTTTATAGAAGGGCAGTTCTCAAAAGGTGGGAGCAAACACAGACCTCAACTTTGTAGCTTCAACACCAAATAACTTTCATTTTAATTAACTCAAAAATTTTTGAGTTAAATTATAATACTGTATAGAGACAAGAATTGACATAAATTATGGAAAAAAATGCTCTTTAAATGCCCTTAAAAAAATATTTTCTTTGCTAAAAGGCGCAATTTTGGACATACCAAAACGTTAACTGAACAAATGTACCATTAAAGAAAAATTTTTTTAAATTATTTCCATACGTTTCAAAAAAAATTTAAAGGTATGAATCTTACACTGAATAATTTTTTGTTAATATTTTACACAAATAACAAAAGTAAGACAGATTATTCACTTTGTAAACGATTTTAGAAAATAGTAAGTTTGAAATTTGATGCATGTCCAAAATTTACGATCTTTACAATGCTATTTTTTGAGAACTAAGTATATGATGTTTTCATTTTAAAGGTGTTTATCGAGCCTCAGAATCAATTTTTAATTGTTTAAAAGTGTTTTCATAAGCTTTTATGCAGTATCTTAGAAGAAAAATAATTTTTTTTAAACGTACATGTGAGATGTCCAAATGGCGTTACGATCTTGACGCCGATAAATTCTGTCCATTTATTCAAAATTTTTGATGATCTACTGTCTTCTAACCTCAATAAAAAAGGTTATTATAATGTTATCTTCTTTAATCCATTGGTATTTTGCATAATTAATTCGTTACACATTGAACAATACATAAATTACAGTAGAAACATGGCTGCTTATGATCGAACCGAAAGCCATTTTGCGCTAAAATCGCCAAGCAAACCTCCGTTGGCGACAGCACAGTATACGATAAGCTAAAGGTTACCAGAGAGGGGAATTCCAATTTGACAAATGTAGTTTATCGTCAGCTGTACCAGTTTTGGCGACTTTATCACCTGCGCTAGCATTTTTTTCTTTTTTTTCCCCGCTTTTATTATTTTAGAATTCTTTTTCTCTTCTTTCTTTTGGAAACATAATTTAACGATCTCCAAATAGAAATACGAATTTCTTTCTTCAATAATTTCTTTAGACATCATTTTAATCCTTATGACATTAGAAAAAATATTCATTATTAAAACTGATGTCACTTTTTACAATTGTATTATTTTTAATTTGAAGCTTTTTTTAAATCTTGCATCAATTTCTTCAAAATAATTCCAAAACTTTATTATATGTAAGGAGCAGCATGTATAGCCATTCAAGTATTTCATTAATTATCCTCTTTATTATTAAATTGCAAAATTTAAAAAGTAGTAAATAAAATTTTCATTGGAAAAGTTAAAAATCAGATTAACAATTGTCAAAAATGGTGAAACTTACGTTATGATGATGTCCAAAATCCGTTACCTACAGGACAACAATGTCCAAAATCTGTTACCTACAGACTGCTGATTTAATTTGCTAATTAACAATTTTTACAAATACCTGCTGTCTTTTCATGTTCATATATTGTGTTCTAGGTATGCATACTATAGAATAAAATCAAAATTGATGTCAAATTCAAAAATTTTTGAAATTGCTCAGAGTTAACTTTTTTGTTCCCACCTTTTGAGAACTGCCCAGAAAAGACATTTTTTTCAATGGCACTTTTTTTTAATCTATTATTACTGTTATTGTATATTTACTCCAATAAATTTCATCCTTTTTTTTTTTACAACATAATTTTTTTTTTTTTTTTTTTTTTTTTTTTTTTTTTTTTTTTTTTTAACTCCAAACAAAATGAAGTATTTTACTTTCTTTTTGTTTTTTCCACAGAATTTTTTTGTTTCCACTCATTTTCTACTCTCAATGAAGATAATAAATAAATGAGGCTCTAGTGGCGTTGTGATATTTTAAGCACATAAATCAAATCCCATAGCTGTTTTTCTTTCTCTCCTGCTAGATTCATTCAGATGGAATCGTCTTAACTAAACTTGGCCACTGCTCATTTCCCCGGGCCAAACAGAAGTGGATTTCTTCTCCTTATTCCTACTGTGAAGGCTCTGTTTAAGGGGATTCCACTATATGTACCAGTTTTAAACTTGTCCTTCTGGATTTATTAATAACTATAGAACATTTTAGTTCTTTTCCGCTTTTAGTATGTCACTTAGTGAATTTTTAAATGAGATTATTTTTCATTGCCTCCATGTTTGGTCAAAGTTGCATAAATAGTATAACATAGTATCAAAACAAAGCACTAAACATCAATAAAAGTTGCATTAAAATGAAAACTACCAAAGCTACCAGAATATTGAATTAAGCCATTGAATTGCAAACTAGTTTACCAAGTAAAAAAGCAAGCTGGGTGATGCTGGGAATCGCCCCCTTATTCACCAAGCAGCGATAGCACAACAAATCTCGTGAGTGAATCTCTGACGTATTTTGTATTTGATTTTGTGTTTTTATTGCATTTATTAGATTTGGTGTGTGACGCAATAAAGTAGCTACACTATAGTTAGGCAACTTCGCAATTTTTTGAAAGTGCGCCAAGCAGGGGTTGACCTCTTACCTCTTAACCCTTACTTGTGCCAATCAAGACTTAAACATGTAAAATTTAAGTAAAATAATCCATAGCGCAAACTCGATGTGTAACAAAATTAAGAGCTCCATAAAAATGTTAAATAGTAAGGCAAATAAAACGTACTGGTGTGATGTAACTTTAAAAAGTCCCTTCAAATGTAAAATCAGAAAAAAGAGCAGCTAACAAAACGAAACGTCAAGGTTATTTTTTTCTTTTCACCAAGGTAGAAAGTAACAAGTTGCCAAGCCAAGAAGGCCTATAACAGAAAAATACCAAATTTCATTATTATTTTTAAAAATAATCAAGGTGTTTACAAGGATGCCCACCTAGAACCAACCTAGGACGCACTCATGATGCAAGCTGCTCCAGTGAAATTTCTACAGTGGATGGTTTCAGGGGCACTTTTTGAATGGGTGGGGGGGGGCATCTCCGAACTTTGTTTCAAAATCAAAATGCTCGACCCTTCAGTTTTGCTACTACACAGTGTTGTCCATCTTCACAGATATTTGTCCTCATAATATTTTTATGATGACAAATAACTGAATTGAAGGTGAAGTAAATAAAAATTTAGCATAGCATGTAACACTTAGAAACATGCAGCATGTTGCATTGTCAAAAAACCTAATGTAATTTGTATAAAATAATCCTTGAGTGATAAATTACAATGGTTATTGCATGTTGATTTCAGTAAAAAAGCTACAGAAGAATCTTACAAATACATTCGCATTTATAAAGCTTGGAAAGAAATGGTCTGAACTTTTACTGTTTAATTTTGGTAGATAATGGCAATTTATGCATAAACTTTTTTGCTTAACTATATCGCAAAAAAATTGGTAAACTAAAAGAGTTACTCACTTTTCAAAATAAATTGTCAGTTTTTCAGTAAAAATTACTTGCAATTATAAAATATGCATTTATTGGCTCATAAATAGTTAACTCATCTAATGATTTAGAAATTCTAAAACTCGATAAAAATTTACTATCCTTCATAAGTGAATAAATAAAATGTGTTAAATATGATTGAGTATATAACAGTTTGTAGGCCATAACCAGGGCACAACTAACTAGAATTGAGGCCCAAGGCACACAAAAATTTGGAGGCCCCGCTTTCTACTTCAAGTCAACGTAACATAATGTTTAACTCGTTGCCAGTCCTTAAATATAGGAAGGCAAGGTCCAGTATAGTGCACTGTTCAGAGTCGTGTCCAAGGGGAGGGTTTTAGGGGTAAAACTACTCCCATTGGGGAAAAAATAATAAAAAAATAAATGAAGAAAAGTGCACATTTCACTTAAAGTAAAGCTTTAATGTTGAAAAATTTGAGGACAGAATGTTTTTTTTTAAAAAAAGCTCCTCTTTAAAATTTTCCTGCAATTTACGACTGTCCTCTCTTTATTGACAAAAATCATATTTTGGAAAAATAGTGATGGAGGAACGGTTGAATGGGCTGTCAATGTGTCAGTACAAAGCATTCACTGCGTTTAATATTGCTTCTCATAAGATGGTTTTGACTTGGGTGCTTCACAAAAAGCGACGAGTGTTGCTACTATATAAATGCAAAATAATTGTGTTTGGTAATGTAATTTGCATCTGCAATGAAGCTCTTCCTATTTAATTTGCTCAAGCATTTTCTTAGAATATTAAAACCTGAAAACCATATGTCATAAAAGAATTTGAAACTTTCTCAGTACTTGTTGCAATATACCCCACAGTAAACAGATAATAGGTTTGAATCTATATAAGCAATAAAATGAATAAATACTGAGATTTTCTTGAGCAATCAGAATTTACCTTCTGGGAGGTGGGGTTCATAACGATCCTTACATGAATAGTACAACCCCATTTATCCGGGCTAGATGGGACAAAGGCAATACGAATGAACAAAAATCCGGATAATAACCAATTAAGCATTCTTGAATGTGCAGACTTATCTTTTATTACAGCAAAAAACAATACTTTCTATTAAAATTATATCATACCGTTTCTCGCAATTACTTCATCATTTACAGTTCAACTGCAGTGGTATCGGGCTGACGCTTCAAAGTATGTCATATTGTTTGCTAAATTTGTACTTTACTTTATTGTACGTTCTATGAGGGAGTAGTACATTTAATCAAAATAAAAACCAAATATTTGGCATATTTAAAGTTCCATTCTTGTAATCATAATCTTAAATGATTATTTACATAAATATATTTTTTTTCTACAAATTTGATTCGGATAAATGAGGGCTGGATAAACAAGGTTCTGTGCTGTATATAAAATACAATAATTGGTAGTATATTACTTAAAACCTAATCTTCTGCAAGTTTGAACCATCCCCCTCCCCCCGTCTGAACCGCTAAGTCCCCTCATTGTGACCTTTTAACACCAATGAATTATTAGACACACTATCGTGTATTCCTGACAATGCAACTAAGAATGAAAATCATTGAAGCCAAAACCCAGGCACGTCATTTGCACCATCAGGGGGGTCGATTGCTACTCCTCCAAGCACTTTTGTACATATTTTGTTGTTTTTGGTTATCAAATATATCGGGAATAAACACTTGCCCCCCCCCCCCTTCCTAAAAAATTGAAATGACTGGCCTGCCAAACCCCTCCCTTTATCAAATCCTGGACACGAACCTGGCACTGTTTGCACACACCTAGCACAGCCAATGCTTTTTTATATCCCTTTCACAACTTTATACTTTTATAGCACAATTAAATAGAGAAGAGCATAATGGCCCCTCCCCCCTTCTTTCAGAGAAATATATTCAAAAGAAAAATAGGCCATTTACCAAAAATTTGCTTTTTCAGAGTCTTTTTAGCTTTATTAGTCATTTTATTTATGGAAAAGAAAAAAAATTTGTCACTATACCTAACTTTGCATGAAAATCTCAAGAAATAATATACTCATATAAAACCAACTAAACAAGAGATATACTAACAAAGTTTAAATAGAATTTTTTGTAATCATTCTTATTATCTTCTTGAAAATATATTACTCTTTAATGCTATGCATAATTTAAAAAAAAAAGGGACTCCCTACGAAAAAGAGATTTCAGGCCAAATTGGCCTGTGCGGTAATCAGGTCTTGGCCACAACTTTAATAAATTTTCCAAAACAGCACACAATCAGCTGGAATATATTGACACAGCTTTCAAATGTCATCTATTTTCTTGATATTAATGGATTGTTTTAATATATAAGCTGAAAAAAGCCGAACTTATCAACTCCAGGAGTAAACCAATAGTAACAAACAACATTTAAAATCTTTCTCCCATTTTTTCTTTTTTTCACACACAGTCTTCCAATAGCAAAGTGCCCAGTTTTTTTTATTTTTAAATTATTTCATATGCTACAACATTATATATGTGAAAAAAGAATTCAAGTGAAGAAAAATGTTGTATAATCCATTAAAACAATTTAGTTGACAGCAAGTGTCAAAAATCTAACAGTGGATATTTTTTCGGTTTTGGTTTAGAAAGCTATCAGAAATTAAATGCAGTTTAAGCCTCTTTCATAATGCTAGTCGCTTAAGAACGAATTAAAAAGTTTGGATTTCATTGGGTCTATTGGGCTCTTCTTTTTTCTGTGATACAATCAGTCTTCTGTTGAATTGCCTTCTGTTTTTGATTTTTGGACATAAAATTAAGGTGTCTGCCACTGTTCATAACGAAATATTTCTCAAACTAGGAACAGACAAGTTGTGCATGATATCAAAAGATAACCCAAACACAGTTGCAACAGTATGTAACATAGTAAACAATTTCTAGACCGAGTCTGTACTGGAAAATTTTCTTCAAGGGAGCCCACAAGCAAAATTTTAAGGGGGGGGGGCCTAAGATATTTTCCTCTTAGAGACCGATTTCAGCACATATTAGAGATACTAAAATTTGAAATTTTTAATAACTTATTCATTAATTGCTGGAGAAGAACTGTTTTTACATTTTTCAAAGAAAAAAGTACTAAAAGCAAGGAAGTTCTAATTTCAAAAGAGGGGCACGTGCCCCCATTTGCCCCCCCCCCCCCTCTGCATATGGGCGTCCCTGATTTTCTTTATTTACTCTGAGAGAAATTGAGCGGAATGACCAACATAATTTTGTGATGATCATATTTTGGGATTATTTTTATGAAAAGAAAAAAAGGAGTAACAACCTAATTAGATTTATTAGGAGTAATTTTTTAGGTAAAGCAAGTTTTTGGTTCAACTATAATTATTACTATAGGACCCGGCAGACGTTATTCTGTTCAAACTTTGTAAATTGAATAGTTTATAAATTTCAAAAAGTAAAAAAAATGTTTTATGCTGCTATGGTGTCAGAATGCGTATATTTATTACAACTTAATTCATCTAATGCACATTGAGCAGTTGTTTTACTAACTATATTTTCTCCCATACTTGATGGTTTGATCCATCAGCCATACTCAAAGGATAAAAAGCGCCCTCAGATATTAAGGGTAAAAATCTAACAACCCATCTAGAACAAACGGGAAATCCTGCTGCAACATCCCTCATATGAAAAAGAATAAAACAATCAAAAGGATATCGTTTAGCAATATGATAAAGGTAAAAACAGTTCTCTGAATAAACGAAAATCACTCAAACCTCCCCCCCCCCCCCTTTCCGATGTAAAATAAACATTCTTCAAAATGACTAAAAACACTTTATAAATGAAAAACAGTTCTTTACAATTTGAAATATTTGGCCAAATAAACAAAAAATACAATAAATTGCATTAACAGTAGCTTTAAAATGTAAACAAATGATCACGCAACTCTATTGTTCATAGCCAAAGTCGCCAAGCCACAACGTTCCTGTAATCCAGCCGATCAGTACGCAAAGCGAACTCTGAACAATAAGCAGTAAAATCTTTTGAACAAAAACTTTTTAAACTTTATATATTGCCTAATTTGTTCTTTCCACCAAAGATAGAGATCTTCCACTGCACTGATCCTTTGTGTACAGAACTACCCTGTTGTAATTTATCTGGACGAAAATAAAATTGTTTCGTCTTTAAATTCCATCATCTTTTGCTTTATTAATGTACTGATTAGTATGACAATCCTAAGAGTATTCTCGACATTGGTGTCAAAGCTCAGATGAATTTGAGCCAAGAAACAAATTTTGCTAGGTACGGTACTTTCTGATCATTTGGTTAGGAAAACCTAAAGCACCGATCCGATCACATGGTTCAACTAAGACAAAACACACGTTTTGCGTGAACCTTCCTGTACTTTACTTTAAAATATATCACGGGACTTAAAATCGTTGCTTTCAAGAGAGAGAGAGAGAGAAA